>NW_024607462.1:0-26864 GCF_018296145.1 Oncorhynchus tshawytscha | reverse complement strand
AGGAACACTGCATACAATTTTCAGCAAGTTGCAGCATTGAAATACGGAAATAAGCACTTTTCCATAAACAAGCTCTAAATCATGTTTGATGCACTCTGGGATAAAACTTTTATTTGTTATGTTTATTCGAGATGTTATGAAAACACTGTAGAATGCATAAATAAGATGCACTCTGGGATAAAACTTTTTTTGTTATGTTTATTCGAGATGTTATGAAAACACTGTAGAATGCATAAATAAGCACTTTTCCATAAACAAGCTCTAAATCATGTTTGATGCACTCTGGATACAATGTTTTTAAACAGAACTGTTCAAACTAGATGATTAGGAACACTGCATACAATTTTCAGCAAGTTGCAGCATTGAAATACGGAAATAAGCACTTTTCCATAAACAAGCTCTGAATCATGTTTGATGCACTCTGGGATAAAACTTTTTTTTGTTATGTTTATTTCGAGATGTAATGAAAACACTGTAGAATGCATAAATAAGCACTTTTCCATAAACAAGCTCTAAATCATGTTTGATGCACTCTGGATACAATGTTTTTACAGAACTGTTCAAACTAGATGATTAGGAACACTGTAGACAATTTTCAGCAAGTTGCAGCATTGAAATACGTAAATAAGCACTTTTCCATAAACAAGCTCTAAATCATGTTTGATGCACTCTGGATACAATGTTTTTGAACTGTTCAAACTAGATGATTAGGAACACTGCAGACAATTTTCAGCAAGTTGCAGCATTGAAATACGGAAATAAGCACTTTTCCATAAACAAGCTCTAAATCATGTTTGATGCACTCTGGATACAATGTTTTTAAACAGAACTGTTCAAACTAGATGATTAGGAACACTGCAGACAATTTTCAGCAAGTTGCAGCATTGAAATACGGAAATAAGCACTTTTCCATAAACAAGCTCTAAATCATGTTTGATGCACTCTGGATACAATGTTTTTGAACTGTTCAAACTAGATGATTAGGAACACTGTAGACAATTTTCAGCAAGTTGCAGCATTGAAATACGGAAATAAGCACTTTTCCATAAACAAGCTCTAAATCATGTTTGATGCACTCTGGGATAAAACTTTTTTTTTGTTATGTTTATTCGAGATGTTATGAAAACACTGTAGAATGCATAAAATAAGCACTTTTCCATAAACAAGCTCTAAATCATGTTTGATGCACTCTGGATACAATGTTTTTTGAACTGTTCAAACTAGATGATTAGGAACACTGCAGACAATTTTCAGCAAGTTGCAGCATTGAAATACGGAAATAAGCACTTTTCCATAAACAAGCTCTAAATCATGTTTGATGCACTCTGGATACAATGTTTTTAAACAGAACTGTTCAAACTAGATGATTAGGAACACTGCAGACAATTTTCAGCAAGTTGCAGCATTGAAATACGGAAATAAGCACTTTTCCATAAACAAGCTCTAAATCATGTTTGATGCACTCTGGATACAATGTTTTTTACAGAACTGTTCAAACTAGATGATTAGGAACACTGCAGACAATTTTCAGCAAGTTGCAGCATTGAAATACGGAAATAAGCACTTTTCCATAAACAAGCTCTAAATCATGTTTGATGCACTCTGGATACAATTTTTACAGAACTGTTCAAACTAGATGATTAGGAACACTGCATACAATTTTCAGCAAGTTGCAGCATTGAAATACGGAAATAAGCACTTTTCCATAAACAAGCTCTAAATCATGTTTGATGCACTCTGGGATAAAACTTTTATTTGTTATGTTTATTCGAGATGTTATGAAAACACTGTAGAATGCATAAATAAGCACTTTTCCATAAACAAGCTCTAAATCATGTTTGATGCACTCTGGGATAAAACTTTTTTTGTTATGTTTATTCGAGATGTTATGAAAACACTGTAGAATGCATAAATAAGCACTTTTCCATAAACAAGCTCTAAATCATGTTTGATGCACTCTGGATACAATGTTTTTTACAGAACTGTTCAAACTAGATGATTAGGAACACTGTAGACAATTTTCAGCAAGTTGCAGCATTGAAATACGGAAATAAGCACTTTTCCATAAACAAGCTCTAAATCATGTTTGATGCACTCTGGATACAATGTTTTTACAGAACTGTTCAAACTAGATGATTAGGAACACTGCAGACAATTTTCAGCAAGTTGCAGCATTGAAATACGGAAATAAGCACTTTTCCATAAACAAGCTCTAAATCATGTTTGATGCACTCTGGATACAATGTTTTAAACATAACTGTTCAAACTAGATGATTAGGAACACTGTAGACAATTTTCAGCAAGTTGCAGCATTGAAATACGGAAATAAGCACTTTTCCATAAACAAGCTCTAAATCATGTTTGATGCACTCTGGATACAATGTTTTTTAAAGAACTGTTCAAACTAGATGATTAGGAACACTGCAGACAATTTTCAGCAAGTTGCAGCATTGAAATACGGAAATAAGCACTTTTCCATAAACAAGCTCTAAATCATGTTTGATGCACTCTGGATACAATGTTTTAAACATAACTGTTCAAACTAGATGATTAGGAACACTGCAGACAATTTTCAGCAAGTTGCAGCATTGAAATACGGAAATAAGCACTTTTCCATAAACAAGCTCTAAATCATGTTTGATGCACTCTGGATACAATGTTTTTACAGAACTGTTCAAACTAGATGATTAGGAACACTGCAGACAATTTTCAGCAAGTTGCAGCATTGAAATACGGAAATAAGCACTTTTCCATAAACAAGCTCTAAATCATGTTTGATGCACTCTGGATACAATGTTTTAAACATAACTGTTCAAACTAGATGATTAGGAACACTGCATACAATTTTCAGCAAGTTGCAGCATTGAAATACGGAAATAAGCACTTTTCCATAAACAAGCTCTAAATCATGTTTGATGCACTCTGGATACAATTTTTTAAACATAACTGTTCATTTGAGATGATTATGAACAATGTGGACAATTTTCAGCAAGTTGCAACATTGAAATACGAAATAAGCACTTTTCCATAAACAAGCTCTAAATCATGTTTGATGCACTCTGGATACAATGTTTTTAAACAGAACTGTTCAAACTAGATGATTAGGACCACTGTAGACAATTTTCAGCAAGTTGCAGCATTGAAATACGGAAATAAGCACTTTTCCATAAACAAGCTCTAAATCATGTTTGATGCACTCTGGGATAAAACTTTTTTTTGTTATGTTTATTCGAGATGTTATGAAAACACTGTAGAATGCATAAATAAGCACTTTTCCATAAACAAGCTCTGAATCATGTTTGATGCACTCTGGGATAAAACTTTTTTTTGTTATGTTTATTTCGAGATGTAATGAAAACACTGTAGAATGCATAAATAAGCACTTTTCCATAAACAAGCTCTAAATCATGTTTGATGCACTCTGGATACAATGTTTTTACAGAACTGTTCAAACTAGATGATTAGGAACACTGTAGACAATTTTCAGCAAGTTGCAGCATTGAAATACGTAAATAAGCACTTTTCCATAAACAAGCTCTAAATCATGTTTGATGCACTCTGGATACAATGTTTTTAAACATAACTGTTCAAACTAGATGATTAGGAACACTGCAGACAATTTTCAGCAAGTTGCAGCATTGAAATACGGAAATAAGCACTTTTCCATAAACAAGCTCTAAATCATGTTTGATGCACTCTGGATACAATGTTTTTTGAACTGTTCAAACTAGATGATTAGGAACACTGTAGACAATTTTCAGCAAGTTGCAGCATTGAAATACGGAAATAAGCACTTTTCCATAAACAAGCTCTAAATCATGTTTGATGCACTCTGGATACAATGTTTTAAACATAACTGTTCAAACTAGATGATTAGGAACACTGCAGACAATTTTCAGCAAGTTGCAGCATTGAAATACGGAAATAAGCACTTTTCCATAAACAAGCTCTAAATCATGTTTGATGCACTCTGGATACAATGTTTTAAACATAACTGTTCAAACTAGATGATTAGGAACACTGCATACAATTTTCAGCAAGTTGCAGCATTGAAATACGGAAATAAGCACTTTTCCATAAACAAGCTCTAAATCATGTTTGATGCACTCTGGGATAAAACTTTTATTTGTTATGTTTATTCGAGATGTTATGAAAACACTGTAGAATGCATAAATAAGCACTTTTCCATAAACAAGCTCTAAATCATGTTTGATGCACTCTGGATACAATGTTTTTACAGAACTGTTCAAACTAGATGATTAGGAACACTGTTAGACAATTTTCAGCAAGTTGCAGCATTGAAATACGGAAATAAGCACTTTTCCATAAACAAGCTCTAAATCATGTTTGATGCACTCTGGATACAATGTTTTTTTGTTAACTGTTCAAACTAGATGATTAGGAACACTGCAGACAATTTTCAGCAAGTTGCAGCATTGAAATACGGAAATAAGCACTTTTCCATAAACAAGCTCTAAATCATGTTTGATGCACTCTGGATACAATGTTTTTTAAACAGAACTGTTCAAACTAGATGATTAGGAACACTGCAGACAATTTTCAGCAAGTTGCAGCATTGAAATACGGAAATAAGCACTTTTCCATAAACAAGCTCTAAATCATGTTTGATGCACTCTGGATACAATGTTTTAAACATAACTGTTCAAACTAGATGATTAGGAACACTGCAGACAATTTTCAGCAAGTTGCAGCATTGAAATACGGAAATAAGCACTTTTCCATAAACAAGCTCTAAATCATGTTTGATGCACTCTGGATACAATGTTTTAAACATAACTGTTCAAACTAGATGATTAGGAACACTGCATACAATTTTCAGCAAGTTGCAGCATTGAAATACGGAAATAAGCACTTTTCCATAAACAAGCTCTAAATCATGTTTGATGCACTCTGGATACAATGTTTTTTACAGAACTGTTCAAACTAGATGATTAGGAACACTGCAGACAATTTTCAGCAAGTTGCAGCATTGAAATACGGAAATAAGCACTTTTCCATAAACAAGCTCTAAATCTTGTTTGATGCACTCTGGATACAATGTTTTTTACAAAACTGTTCAAACTAGATGATTAGGAACACTGCATACAATTTTCAGCAAGTTGCAGCATTGAAATACGGAAATAAGCACTTTTCCATAAACAAGCTCTAAATCATGTTTGATGCACTCTGGGATAAAACATTTATTTGTTATTTTATTCGAGATGTTATGAAAACACTGTAGAAAATGCATAAATAAGCACTTTTCCATAAACAAGCTCTAAATCATGTTTGATGCACTCTGGGATAAAACTTTTTTGTTATGTTTATTCGAGATGTTAGAAAACACTGTTGAATGCATAAATAAGCACTTTTCCATAAACAAGCTCTAAATCATGTTTGATGCACTCTGGATACAATGTTTTTACAGAACTGTTCAAACTAGATGATTAGGAACACTGCAGACAATTTTCAGCAAGTTGCAGCATTGAAATACGGAAATAAGCACTTTTCCATAAACAAGCTCTAAATCATGTTTGATGCACTCTGGATACAATGTTTTAAACATAACTGTTCAAACTAGATGATTAGGAACACTGCAGACAATTTTCAGCAAGTTGCAGCATTGAAATACGGAAATAAGCACTTTTCCATAAACAAGCTCTAAATCATGTTTGATGCACTCTGGATACAATGTTTTTAACAGAACTGTTCAAACTAGATGATTAGGAACACTGCATACAATTTTCAGCAAGTTGCAGCATTGAAATACGGAAATAAGCACTTTTCCATAAACAAGCTCTAAATCATGTTTGATGCACTCTGGGATAAAACTTTTTTTTATGTTATGTTTATTCGAGATGTTATGAAAACAAGAAATGCATAAATAAGCACTTTTCCATAAACAAGCTCTAAATCATGTTTGATGCACTCTGGATACAATGTTTTTACAGAACTGTTCAAACTAGATGATTAGGAACACTGCAGACAATTTTCAGCAAGTTGCAGCATTGAAATACGGAAATAAGCACTTTTCCATAAACAAGCTCTAAATCATGTTTGATGCACTCTGGATACAATGTTTTTAACAGAACTGTTCAAACTAGATGATTAGGAACACTGCAGACAATTTTCAGCAAGTTGCAGCATTGAAATACGGAAATAAGCACTTTTCCATAAACAAGCTCTAAATCATGTTTGATGCACTCTGGATACAATGTTTTAAACATAACTGTTCAAACTAGATGATTAGGAACACTGCAGACAATTTTCAGCAAGTTGCAGCATTGAAATACGGAAATAAGCACTTTTCCATAAACAAGCTCTAAATCATGTTTGATGCACTCTGGATACAATGTTTTTACAGAACTGTTCAAACTAGATGATTAGGAACACTGCAGACAATTTTCAGCAAGTTGCAGCATTGAAATACGGAAATAAGCACTTTTCCATAAACAAGCTCTAAATCATGTTTGATGCACTCTGGATACAATGTTTTAAACATAACTGTTCAAACTAGATGATTAGGAACACTGCAGACAATTTTCAGCAAGTTGCAGCATTGAAATACGGAAATAAGCACTTTTCCATAAACAAGCTCTAAATCATGTTTGATGCACTCTGGATACAATTTTTTAACTGTTCAAACTTGATGTTCAATTTAGATGATTAATGAACACTGTGGACAATTTTCAGCAAGTTGCAGCATTGAAATGCATAAATAAGCACTTTTCCATAAACAAGCTCTAAATCATGTTTGATGCACTCTGGATACAATGTTTTTTAAAGAACTGTTCAAACTAGATGATTAGGAACACTGCATACAATTTTCAGCAAGTTGCAGCATTGAAATACGGAAATAAGCACTTTTCCATAAACAAGCTCTAAATCATGTTTGATGCACTCTGGGATAAAACTTTTATTTGTTATGTTTATTCGAGATGTTATGAAAACACTGTAGAATGCATAAATAAGCACTTTTCCATAAACAAGCTCTAAATCATGTTTGATGCACTCTGGGATAAAACTTTTTTTGTTATGTTTATTCGAGATGTTATGAAAACACTGTAGAATGCATAAATAAGCACTTCCATAAACAAGCTCTAAATCATGTTTGATGCACTCTGGATACAATGTTTTTACAGAACTGTTCAAACTAGATGATTAGGAACACTGCAGACAATTTTCAGCAAGTTGCAGCATTGAAATACGGAAATAAGCACTTTTCCATAAACAAGCTCTAAATCATGTTTGATGCACTCTGGATACAATGTTTTTTACAGAACTGTTCAAACTAGATGATTAGGAACACTGCAGACAATTTTCAGCAAGTTGCAGCATTGAAATACGGAAATAAGCACTTTTCCATAAACAAGCTCTAAATCATGTTTGATGCACTCTGGATACAATGTTTTTAACAGAACTGTTCAAACTAGATGATTAGGAACACTGTAGACAATTTTCAGCAAGTTGCAGCATTGAAATACGGAAATAAGCACTTTTCCATAAACAAGCTCTAAATCATGTTTGATGCACTCTGGATACAATGTTTTAAACATAACTGTTCAAACTAGATGATTAGGAACACTGCATACAATTTTCAGCAAGTTGCAGCATTGAAATACGGAAATAAGCACTTTTCCATAAACAAGCTCTAAATCATGTTTGATGCACTCTGGATACAATGTTTTAAACATAACTGTTCAAACTAGATGATTAGGAACACTGCATACAATTTTCAGCAAGTTGCAGCATTGAAATACGGAAATAAGCACTTTTCCATAAACAAGCTCTAAATCATGTTTGATGCACTCTGGGATAAAACTTTTTTTGTTATGTTTATTCGAGATGTTATGAAAACACTGTAGAATGCATAAATAAGCACTTTTCCATAAACAAGCTCTAAATCATGTTTGATGCACTCTGGGATAAAACTTTTTTTGTTATGTTTATTCGAGATGTTATGAAAACACTGTAGAATGCATAAAATAAGCACTTTTCCATAAACAAGCTCTAAATCATGTTTGATGCACTCTGGATACAATGTTTTTTAACAGAACTGTTCAAACTAGATGATTAGGAACACTGCAGACAATTTTCAGCAAGTTGCAGCATTGAAATACGGAAATAAGCACTTTTCCATAAACAAGCTCTAAATCATGTTTGATGCACTCTGGATACAATGTTTTTTACAGAACTGTTCAAACTAGATGATTAGGAACACTGCAGACAATTTTCAGCAAGTTGCAGCATTGAAATACGGAAATAAGCACTTTTCCATAAACAAGCTCTAAATCATGTTTGATGCACTCTGGATACAATGTTTTTTACATAACTGTTCAAACTAGATGATTAGGAACACTGCAGACAATTTTCAGCAAGTTGCAGCATTGAAATACGGAAATAAGCACTTTTCCATAAACAAGCTCTAAATCATGTTTGATGCACTCTGGATACAATGTTTTTTTGTTACTGTTCAAACTAGATGATTATGAACACTGCAGACAATTTTCAGCAAGTTGCAGCATTGAAATACAGAAATAAGCACTTTTCCATAAACAAGCTCTAAATCATGTTTGATGCACTCTGGATACAATGTTTTTAAACATAACTGTTCAAACTAGATGATTAGGAACACTGCATACAATTTTCAGCAAGTTGCAGCATTGAAATACGGAAATAAGCACTTTTCCATAAACAAGCTCTAAATCATGTTTGATGCACTCTGGGATAAAATTTTATTTGTTATTTTATTCTGAGATGTTATGAAAACACTGTTGCATAAATAAGCACTTTTCCATAAACAAGCTCTAAATCATGTTTGATGCACTCTGGGATAAAACTTTTTTTTTGTTATGTTTATTCAGATGTTATGAAAACACTGTAGAATGCATAAATAAGCACTTTTCCATAAACAAGCTCTAAATCATGTTTGATGCACTCTGGATACAATGTTTTTACAGAACTGTTCAAACTAGATGATTAGGAACACTGCAGACAATTTTCAGCAAGTTGCAGCATTGAAATACGGAAATAAGCACTTTTCCATAAACAAGCTCTAAATCATGTTTGATGCACTCTGGATACAATGTTTTTTACAGAACTGTTCAAACTAGATGATTAGGAACACTGCAGACAATTTTCAGCAAGTTGCAGCATTGAAATACGGAAATAAGCACTTTTCCATAAACAAGCTCTAAATCATGTTTGATGCACTCTGGATACAATGTTTTTAAACATAACTGTTCAAACTAGATGATTAGGAACACTGTAGACAATTTTCAGCAAGTTGCAGCATTGAAATACGGAAATAAGCACTTTTCCATAAACAAGCTCTAAATCATGTTTGATGCACTCTGGATACAATGTTTTTTAAACAGAACTGTTCAAACTAGATGATTAGGAACACTGCAGACAATTTTCAGCAAGTTGCAGCATTGAAATACGGAAATAAGCACTTTTCCATAAACAAGCTCTAAATCATGTTTGATGCACTCTGGATACAATGTTTTTAAACATAACTGTTCAAACTAGATGATTAGGAACACTGCAGACAATTTTCAGCAAGTTGCAGCATTGAAATACGGAAATAAGCACTTTTCCATAAACAAGCTCTAAATCATGTTTGATGCACTCTGGATACAATGTTTTTACAGAACTGTTCAAACTAGATGATTAGGAACACTGCAGACAATTTTCAGCAAGTTGCAGCATTGAAATACGGAAATAAGCACTTTTCCATAAACAAGCTCTAAATCATGTTTGATGCACTCTGGATACAATGTTTTAAACATAACTGTTCAAACTAGATGATTAGGAACACTGCATACAATTTTCAGCAAGTTGCAGCATTGAAATACGGAAATAAGCACTTTTCCATAAACAAGCTCTAAATCATGTTTGATGCACTCTGGATACAATTTTTTTTACAGAACTGTTCATTTGAGATGATTATGAACAATGTGGACAATTTTCAGCAAGTTGCAGCATTGAAATGCAGAAATAAGCACTTTTCCATAAACAAGCTCTAAATCATGTTTGATGCACTCTGGATACAATGTTTTTTACAGAACTGTTCAAACTAGATGATTAGGAACACTGCATACAATTTTCAGCAAGTTGCAGCATTGAAATACGGAAATAAGCACTTTTCCATAAACAAGCTCTAAATCATGTTTGATGCACTCTGGGATAAAACTTTTTATTTGTTATGTTTATTCGAGATGTTATGAAAACACTGTAGAATGCATAAATAAGCACTTTTCCATAAACAAGCTCTAAATCATGTTTGATGCACTCTGGGATAAAACTTTTTTGTTATGTTTATTCGAGATGTTATGAAAACACTGTAGAATGCATAAATAAGCACTTTTCCATAAACAAGCTCTAAATCATGTTTGATGCACTCTGGATACAATGTTTTTTACAGAACTGTTCAAACTAGATGATTAGGAACACTGCAGACAATTTTCAGCAAGTTGCAGCATTGAAATACGGAAATAAGCACTTTTCCATAAACAAGCTCTAAATCATGTTTGATGCATTCTGGATACAATGTTTTAAACATAACTGTTCAAACTAGATGATTAGGAACACTGTAGACAATTTTCAGCAAGTTGCAGCATTGAAATACGGAAATAAGCACTTTTCCATAAACAAGCTCTAAATCATGTTTGATGCACTCTGGATACAATGTTTTTTTAACTGTTCAAACTAGATGATTAGGAACACTGCAGACAATTTTCAGCAAGTTGCAGCATTGAAATACGGAAATAAGCACTTTTCCATAAACAAGCTCTAAATCATGTTTGATGCACTCTGGATACAATGTTTTAAACATAACTGTTCAAACTAGATGATTAGGAACACTGCATACAATTTTCAGCAAGTTGCAGCATTGAAATACGGAAATAAGCACTTTTCCATAAACAAGCTCTAAATCATGTTTGATGCACTCTGGATACAATGTTTTAAACATAACTGTTCAAACTAGATGATTAGGAACACTGCATACAATTTTCAGCAAGTTGCAGCATTGAAATACGGAAATAAGCACTTTTCCATAAACAAGCTCTAAATCATGTTTGATGCACTCTGGGATAAAACTTTTTTTGTTATGTTTATTCGAGATGTTATGAAAACACTGTTCAGAATGCATAAATAAGCACTTTTCCATAAACAAGCTCTAAATCATGTTTGATGCACTCTGGATACAATGTTTTTTACAGAACTGTTCAAACTAGATGATTAGGAACACTGCAGACAATTTTCAGCAAGTTGCAGCATTGAAATACGGAAATAAGCACTTTTCCATAAACAAGCTCTAAATCATGTTTGATGCACTCTGGATACAATGTTTTTTTACAGAACTGTTCAAACTAGATGATTAGGAACACTGCAGACAATTTTCAGCAAGTTGCAGCATTGAAATACGGAAATAAGCACTTTTCCATAAACAAGCTCTAAATCATGTTTGATGCACTCTGGATACAATGTTTTAAACATAACTGTTCAAACTAGATGATTAGGAACACTGCATACAATTTTCAGCAAGTTGCAGCATTGAAATACGGAAATAAGCACTTTTCCATAAACAAGCTCTAAATCATGTTTGATGCACTCTGGATACAATTTTTTGCATAACTGTTCAAACTAGATGATTATGAACACTGCACAATTTTCAGCAAGTTGCAATACAGAAATAAGCACTTTTCCATAAACAAGCTCTAAATCATGTTTGATGCACTCTGGATACAATGTTTTAAACAGAACTGTTCAAACTAGATGATTAGGAACACTGCATACAATTTTCAGCAAGTTGCAGCATTGAAATACGGAAATAAGCACTTTTCCATAAACAAGCTCTAAATCATGTTTGATGCACTCTGGATACAATTTTTTTTGTTAACTGTTCAAACTAGATGATTATGAACACTGTGACAATTTTCAGCAAGTTGCAGCATTGAAATGCATAAATAAGCACTTTTCCATAAACAAGCTCTAAATCATGTTTGATGCACTCTGGATACAATGTTTTTAACAGAACTGTTCAAACTAGATGATTAGGAACACTGCATACAATTTTCAGCAAGTTGCAGCATTGAAATACGGAAATAAGCACTTTTCCATAAACAAGCTCTAAATCATGTTTGATGCACTCTGGGATAAAACTTTTTTTGTTATGTTTATTCGAGATGTTATGAAAACACTGTAGAATGCATAAATAAGCACTTTTCCATAAACAAGCTCTAAATCATGTTTGATGCACTCTGGGATAAAACTTTTTTTGTTATGTTTATTCGAGATGTTATTTTCAGAAAACACTGTAGAATGCATAAATAAGCACTTTTCCATAAACAAGCTCTAAATCATGTTTGATGCACTCTGGATACAATGTTTTTTACAGAACTGTTCAAACTAGATGATTAGGAACACTGCAGACAATTTTCAGCAAGTTGCAGCATTGAAATACGGAAATAAGCACTTTTCCATAAACAAGCTCTAAATCATGTTTGATGCACTCTGGATACAATGTTTTAAACATAACTGTTCAAACTAGATGATTAGGAACACTGTAGACAATTTTCAGCAAGTTGCAGCATTGAAATACGGAAATAAGCACTTTTCCATAAACAAGCTCTAAATCATGTTTGATGCACTCTGGATACAATGTTTTTTACAGAACTGTTCAAACTAGATGATTAGGAACACTGCAGACAATTTTCAGCAAGTTGCAGCATTGAAATACGGAAATAAGCACTTTTCCATAAACAAGCTCTAAATCATGTTTGATGCACTCTGGATAAAACAATGTTTTTTGTTATGTGTTCAAACTAGATGATTAGAACACTGCACAATTTTCAGCAAGTTGCAGCATTGAAATGCGGAAATAAGCACTTTTCCATAAACAAGCTCTAAATCATGTTTGATGCACTCTGGATACAATGTTTTTAAACAGAACTGTTCAAACTAGATGATTAGGAACACTGGGATAAAACACTTTTCCATAAACAAGCTCTAAATCATGTTTGATGCACTCTGGGATAAAACTTTTTTTGTTATGTTTATTCGAGATGTTATGAAAACACTGTAGAATGCATAAATAAGCACTTTTCCATAAACAAGCTCTAAATCATGTTTGATGCACTCTGGATACAATGTTTTTTACAGAACTGTTCAAACTAGATGATTAGGAACACTGCAGACAATTTTCAGCAAGTTGCAGCATTGAAATACGGAAATAAGCACTTTTCCATAAACAAGCTCTAAATCATGTTTGATGCACTCTGGATACAATGTTTTAAACATAACTGTTCAAACTAGATGATTAGGAACACTGTAGACAATTTTCAGCAAGTTGCAGCATTGAAATACGGAAATAAGCACTTTTCCATAAACAAGCTCTAAATCATGTTTGATGCACTCTGGATACAATGTTTTTTACAGAACTGTTCAAACTAGATGATTAGGAACACTGCAGACAATTTTCAGCAAGTTGCAGCATTGAAATACGGAAATAAGCACTTTTCCATAAACAAGCTCTAAATCATGTTTGATGCACTCTGGATACAATGTTTTTAAACATAACTGTTCAAACTAGATGATTAGGAACACTGCAGACAATTTTCAGCAAGTTGCAGCATTGAAATACGGAAATAAGCACTTTTCCATAAACAAGCTCTAAATCATGTTTGATGCACTCTGGATACAATGTTTTTTACATAACTGTTCAAACTAGATGATTAGGAACACTGCATACAATTTTCAGCAAGTTGCAGCATTGAAATACGGAAATAAGCACTTTTCCATAAACAAGCTCTAAATCATGTTTGATGCACTCTGGGATAAAACTTTTTTTGTTATGTTTATTCGAGATGTTATGAAAACACTGTAGAATGCATAAATAAGCACTTTTCCATAAACAAGCTCTAAATCATGTTTGATGCACTCTGGATACAATGTTTTTTACAGAACTGTTCAAACTAGATGATTAGGAACACTGCAGACAATTTTCAGCAAGTTGCAGCATTGAAATACGGAAATAAGCACTTTTCCATAAACAAGCTCTAAATCATGTTTGATGCACTCTGGATACAATGTTTTTAAACAGAACTGTTCAAACTAGATGATTAGGAACACTGCAGACAATTTTCAGCAAGTTGCAGCATTGAAATACGGAAATAAGCACTTTTCCATAAACAAGCTCTAAATCATGTTTGATGCACTCTGGATACAATGTTTTTAAACATAACTGTTCAAACTAGATGATTAGGAACACTGCAGACAATTTTCAGCAAGTTGCAGCATTGAAATACGGAAATAAGCACTTTTCCATAAACAAGCTCTAAATCATGTTTGATGCACTCTGGATACAATTTTTTTAACATAACTGTTCAAACTAGATGATTATTGCAGACAATTTTCAGCAAGTTGCAACATTGAAATGCATAAATAAGCACTTTTCCATAAACAAGCTCTAAATCATGTTTGATGCACTCTGGATACAATGTTTTTTGTTAACTGTTCAAACTAGATGATTAGGAACAGTGCAGACAATTTTCAGCAAGTTGCAGCATTGAAATACGGAAATAAGCACTTTTCCATAAACAAGCTCTAAATCATGTTTGATGCACTCTGGATACAATGTTTTTTACAGAACTGTTCAAACTAGATGATTAGGAACACTGTAGACAATTTTCAGCAAGTTGCAGCATTGAAATACGGAAATAAGCACTTTTCCATAAACAAGCTCTAAATCATGTTTGATGCACTCTGGATACAATGTTTTAAAGAACTGTTCAAACTAGATGATTAGGAACACTGCATACAATTTTCAGCAAGTTGCAGCATTGAAATACGGAAATAAGCACTTTTCCATAAACAAGCTCTAAATCATGTTTGATGCACTCTGGGATAAAACTTTTTATTTGTTATGTTTATTCGAGATGTTATGAAAACACTGTAGAATGCATAAATAAGCACTTTTCCATAAACAAGCTCTAAATCATGTTTGATGCACTCTGGGATAAAACTTTTTGTTATGTTTATTCGAGATGTTATGAAAACACTGTAGAATGCATAAATAAAATAAGCACTTTTCCATAAACAAGCTCTAAATCATGTTTGATGCACTCTGGATACAATGTTTTTTACAGAACTGTTCAAACTAGATGATTAGGAACACTGCAGACAATTTTCAGCAAGTTGCAGCATTGAAATACGGAAATAAGCACTTTTCCATAAACAAGCTCTAAATCATGTTTGATGCACTCTGGATACAATGTTTTTTAACATAACTGTTCAAACTAGATGATTAGGAACACTGTAGACAATTTTCAGCAAGTTGCAGCATTGAAATACGGAAATAAGCACTTTTCCATAAACAAGCTCTAAATCATGTTTGATGCACTCTGGATACAATGTTTTTTACAGAACTGTTCAAACTAGATGATTAGGAACACTGCAGACAATTTTCAGCAAGTTGCAGCATTGAAATACGGAAATAAGCACTTTTCCATAAACAAGCTCTAAATCATGTTTGATGCACTCTGGATACAATGTTTTAAACATAACTGTTCAAACTAGATGATTAGGAACACTGCAGACAATTTTCAGCAAAAAATAAGCACTTTTCCATAAACAAGCTCTAAATCATGTTTGATGCACTCTGGGATAAAACTTTTTTTAGATGTTATGTTTATTCGAGATGTTATCAAAACACTGTAGAATGCATAAATAAGCACTTTTCCATAAACAAGCTCTAAATCATGTTTGATGCACTCTGGATACAATGTTTTTTAACAGAACTGTTCAAACTAGATGATTAGGAACACTGCAGACAATTTTCAGCAAGTTGCAGCATTGAAATACGGAAATAAGCACTTTTCCATAAACAAGCTCTAAATCATGTTTGATGCACTCTGGATACAATGTTTTTTACAGAACTGTTCAAACTAGATGATTAGGAACACTGCAGACAATTTTCAGCAAGTTGCAGCATTGAAATACGGAAATAAGCACTTTTCCATAAACAAGCTCTAAATCATGTTTGATGCACTCTGGATACAATGTTTTTTAAACAGAACTGTTCAAACTAGATGATTAGGAACACTGTACAATTTTCAGCAAGTTGCAGCATTGAAATACGGAAATAAGCACTTTTCCATAAACAAGCTCTAAATCATGTTTGATGCACTCTGGATACAATGTTTTTAACAGAACTGTTCAAACTAGATGATTAGGAACACTGCAGACAATTTTCAGCAAGTTGCAGCATTGAAATACGGAAATAAGCACTTTTCCATAAACAAGCTCTAAATCATGTTTGATGCACTCTGGATACAATGTTTTTAAACATAACTGTTCAAACTAGATGATTAGGAACACTGCAGACAATTTTCAGCAAGTTGCAGCATTGAAATACGGAAATAAGCACTTTTCCATAAACAAGCTCTAAATCATGTTTGATGCACTCTGGATACAATGTTTTTAACAGAACTGTTCAAACTAGATGATTAGGAACACTGCAGACAATTTTCAGCAAGTTGCAGCATTGAAATACGGAAATAAGCACTTTTCCATAAACAAGCTCTAAATCATGTTTGATGCACTCTGGATACAATGTTTTAAACATAACTGTTCAAACTAGATGATTAGGAACACTGCATACAATTTTCAGCAAGTTGCAGCATTGAAATACGGAAATAAGCACTTTTCCATAAACAAGCTCTAAATCATGTTTGATGCACTCTGGATACAATGTTTTAAACATAACTGTTCAAACTAGATGATTATGAACACTGTGGACAATTTTCAGCAAGTTGCAGCATTGAAATGCAGAAATAAGCACTTTTCCATAAACAAGCTCTAAATCATGTTTGATGCACTCTGGATACAATGTTTTTTACAGAACTGTTCAAACTAGATGATTAGGAACACTGCATACAATTTTCAGCAAGTTGCAGCATTGAAATACGGAAATAAGCACTTTTCCATAAACAAGCTCTAAATCATGTTTGATGCACTCTGGGATAAAACTTTTTACAACATGTTATGTTTATTCGAGATGTTATGAAAACACTGTAGAATGCATAAATAAGCACTTTTCCATAAACAAGCTCTAAATCATGTTTGATGCACTCTGGGATAAAACTTTTTTTTTTATGTTTATTCGAGATGTTATGAAAACACTGTAGAATGCATAAATAAGCACTTTTCCATAAACAAGCTCTAAATCATGTTTGATGCACTCTGGATACAATGTTTTTTACAGAACTGTTCAAACTAGATGATTAGGAACACTGCAGACAATTTTCAGCAAGTTGCAGCATTGAAATACGGAAATAAGCACTTTTCCATAAACAAGCTCTAAATCATGTTTGATGCACTCTGGATACAATGTTTTAAACATAACTGTTCAAACTAGATGATTAGGAACACTGTAGACAATTTTCAGCAAGTTGCAGCATTGAAATACGGAAATAAGCACTTTTCCATAAACAAGCTCTAAATCATGTTTGATGCACTCTGGATACAATGTTTTTTACAGAACTGTTCAAACTAGATGATTAGGAACACTGCATACAATTTTCAGCAAGTTGCAGCATTGAAATACGGAAATAAGCACTTTTCCATAAACAAGCTCTAAATCATGTTTGATGCACTCTGGATACAATGTTTTAAACATAACTGTTCAAACTAGATGATTAGGAACACTGCATACAATTTTCAGCAAGTTGCAGCATTGAAATACGGAAATAAGCACTTTTCCATAAACAAGCTCTAAATCATGTTTGATGCACTCTGGATACAATGTTTTAAACATAACTGTTCAAACTAGATGATTAGGAACACTGCATACAATTTTCAGCAAGTTGCAGCATTGAAATACGGAAATAAGCACTTTTCCATAAACAAGCTCTAAATCATGTTTGATGCACTCTGGGATAAAACTTTTTTCATTTGTTATGTTTATTCGAGATGTTATGAAAACACTGTAGAATGCATAAATAAGCACTTTTCCATAAACAAGCTCTAAATCATGTTTGATGCACTCTGGATACAATGTTTTTACAGAACTGTTCAAACTAGATGATTAGGAACACTGCAGACAATTTTCAGCAAGTTGCAGCATTGAAATACGGAAATAAGCACTTTTCCATAAACAAGCTCTAAATCATGTTTGATGCACTCTGGATACAATGTTTTTAAACAGAACTGTTCAAACTAGATGATTAGGAACACTGCAGACAATTTTCAGCAAGTTGCAGCATTGAAATACGGAAATAAGCACTTTTCCATAAACAAGCTCTAAATCATGTTTGATGCACTCTGGATACAATGTTTTTTAACAGAACTGTTCAAACTAGATGATTAGGAACACTGCAGACAATTTTCAGCAAGTTGCAGCATTGAAATACGGAAATAAGCACTTTTCCATAAACAAGCTCTAAATCATGTTTGATGCACTCTGGATACAATGTTTTTAACAGAACTGTTCAAACTAGATGATTAGGAACACTGCAGACAATTTTCAGCAAGTTGCAGCATTGAAATACGGAAATAAGCACTTTTCCATAAACAAGCTCTAAATCATGTTTGATGCACTCTGGATACAATGTTTTTTAACAGAACTGTTCAAACTAGATGATTAGGAACACTGCAGACAATTTTCAGCAAGTTGCAGCATTGAAATACGGAAATAAGCACTTTTCCATAAACAAGCTCTAAATCATGTTTGATGCACTCTGGATACAATGTTTTTTACAGAACTGTTCAAACTAGATGATTAGGAACACTGCAGACAATTTTCAGCAAGTTGCAGCATTGAAATACGGAAATAAGCACTTTTCCATAAACAAGCTCTAAATCATGTTTGATGCACTCTGGATACAATGTTTTAAACATAACTGTTCAAACTAGATGATTAGGAACACTGCATACAATTTTCAGCAAGTTGCAGCATTGAAATACGGAAATAAGCACTTTTCCATAAACAAGCTCTAAATCATGTTTGATGCACTCTGGGATAAAACTTTTATTTGTTATGTTTATTCGAGATGTTATGAAAACACTGTAGAATGCATAAATAAGCACTTTTCCATAAACAAGCTCTAAATCATGTTTGATGCACTCTGGGATAAAACTTTTTTTTGTTATGTTTATTCGAGATGTTATGAAAACAATTTTCTGTAAGTTGCAGCATTGAAATATAAATAAGCACTTTTCCATAAACAAGCTCTAAATCATGTTTGATGCACTCTGGATACAATGTTTTTTACAGAACTGTTCAAACTAGATGATTAGGAACACTGCAGACAATTTTCAGCAAGTTGCAGCATTGAAATACGGAAATAAGCACTTTTCCATAAACAAGCTCTAAATCATGTTTGATGCACTCTGGATACAATGTTTTAAACATAACTGTTCAAACTAGATGATTAGGAACACTGTAGACAATTTTCAGCAAGTTGCAGCATTGAAATACGGAAATAAGCACTTTTCCATAAACAAGCTCTAAATCATGTTTGATGCACTCTGGATACAATGTTTTTTACAGAACTGTTCAAACTAGATGATTAGGAACACTGTAGACAATTTTCAGCAAGTTGCAGCATTGAAATACGGAAATAAGCACTTTTCCATAAACAAGCTCTAAATCATGTTTGATGCACTCTGGATACAATGTTTTTTAACATAACTGTTCAAACTAGATGATTAGGAACACTGCATACAATTTTCAGCAAGTTGCAGCATTGAAATACGGAAATAAGCACTTTTCCATAAACAAGCTCTAAATCATGTTTGATGCACTCTGGATACAATGTTTTAAACATAACTGTTCAAACTAGATGATTAGGAACACTGCATACAATTTTCAGCAAGTTGCAGCATTGAAATACGGAAATAAGCACTTTTCCATAAACAAGCTCTAAATCATGTTTGATGCACTCTGGGATAAAACTTTTTTTGTTATGTTTATTCGAGATGTTATGAAAACACTGTAGAATGCATAAATAAGCACTTTTCCATAAACAAGCTCTAAATCATGTTTGATGCACTCTGGATACAATGTTTTTTACAGAACTGTTCAAACTAGATGATTAGGAACACTGCAGACAATTTTCAGCAAGTTGCAGCATTGAAATACGGAAATAAGCACTTTTCCATAAACAAGCTCTAAATCATGTTTGATGCACTCTGGATAAAATGTTTTTGTTATGTTCATTCTAGATGATTATGAAAACACAATTTTCAGAATTGCATTGAAATAAAATAAGCACTTTTCCATAAACAAGCTCTAAATCATGTTTGATGCACTCTGGGATAAAATTTTTTTTGTTAACTGTTTAAACTTCGAGATGATTAGGAACACTGAAAATTTTCACTGTTGAATGCATAAAATAAGCACTTTTCCATAAACAAGCTCTAAATCATGTTTGATGCACTCTGGATACAATGTTTTTTACAGAACTGTTCAAACTAGATGATTAGGAACACTGCAGACAATTTTCAGCAAGTTGCAGCATTGAAATACGGAAATAAGCACTTTTCCATAAACAAGCTCTAAATCATCTTTGATGCACTCTGGATACAATGTTTTAAACATAACTGTTCAAACTAGATGATTAGGAACACTGCATACAATTTTCAGCAAGTTGCAGCATTGAAATACGGAAATAAGCACTTTTCCATAAACAAGCTCTAAATCATGTTTGATGCACTCTGGATACAATGTTTTAAACATAACTGTTCAAACTAGATGATTAGGAACACTGCATACAATTTTCAGCAAGTTGCAGCATTGAAATACGGAAATAAGCACTTTTCCATAAACAAGCTCTAAATCATGTTTGATGCACTCTGGGATAAAACTTTTATTTGTTATGTTTATTCGAGATGTTATGAAAACACTGTAGAATGCATAAATAAGCACTTCTCCATAAACAAGCTCTAAATCATGTTTGATGCACTCTGGATACAATGTTTTAAACATAACTGTTCAAACTAGATGATTAGGAACACTGCATACAATTTTCAGCAAGTTGCAGCATTGAAATACGGAAATAAGCACTTTTCCATAAACAAGCTCTAAATCATGTTTGATGCACTCTGGGATAAAACTTTTTTTTGTTATGTTTATTCGAGATGTTATGAAAACACTGTAGAATGCATAAATAAGCACTTTTCCATAAACAAGCTCTAAATCATGTTTGATGCACTCTGGGATAAAACTTTTTTTGTTCAAACTAGTTATGTTTTTCAGAAGTTGCAAACATTGAAAATGCATAAATAAGCACTTTTCCATAAACAAGCTCTAAATCATGTTTGATGCACTCTGGATACAATGTTTTTTACAGAACTGTTCAAACTAGATGATTAGGAACACTGCAGACAATTTTCAGCAAGTTGCAGCATTGAAATACGGAAATAAGCACTTTTCCATAAACAAGCTCTAAATCATGTTTGATGCACTCTGGATACAATGTTTTTTACAGAACTGTTCAAACTAGATGATTAGGAACACTGTAGACAATTTTCAGCAAGTTGCAGCATTGAAATACGGAAATAAGCACTTTTCCATAAACAAGCTCTAAATCATGTTTGATGCACTCTGGATACAATGTTTTAAACATAACTGTTCAAACTAGATGATTAGGAACACTGCATACAATTTTCAGCAAGTTGCAGCATTGAAATACGGAAATAAGCACTTTTCCATAAACAAGCTCTAAATCATGTTTGATGCACTCTGGATACAATGTTTTAAACATAACTGTTCAAACTAGATGATTAGGAACACTGCATACAATTTTCAGCAAGTTGCAGCATTGAAATACGGAAATAAGCACTTTTCCATAAACAAGCTCTAAATCATGTTTGATGCACTCTGGGATAAAACTTTTTTTTGTTATGTTTATTCGAGATGTTATGAAAACACTGTAGAATGCATAAATAAGCACTTTTCCATAAACAAGCTCTAAATCATGTTTGATGCACTCTGGATACAATGTTTTTAAACAGAACTGTTCAAACTAGATGATTAGGAACACTGCATACAATTTTCAGCAAGTTGCAGCATTGAAATACGGAAATAAGCACTTTTCCATAAACAAGCTCTAAATCATGTTTGATGCACTCTGGGATAAAACTTTTTATGTTATGTTTATTCGAGATGTTATTTTCAACACTGTAGAATGCATAAATAAGCACTTTTCCATAAACAAGCTCTAAATCATGTTTGATGCACTCTGGGATAAAATTTTTTTGTTATGTTTATTCTAGATGATTATGAAAACACTGTTTTCAGAATGCATAAATAAGCACTTTTCCATAAACAAGCTCTAAATCATGTTTGATGCACTCTGGATACAATGTTTTTACAGAACTGTTCAAACTAGATGATTAGGAACACTGCAGACAATTTTCAGCAAGTTGCAGCATTGAAATACGGAAATAAGCACTTTTCCATAAACAAGCTCTAAATCATGTTTGATGCACTCTGGATACAATGTTTTAAACATAACTGTTCAAACTAGATGATTAGGAACACTGCAGACAATTTTCAGCAAGTTGCAGCATTGAAATACGGAAATAAGCACTTTTCCATAAACAAGCTCTAAATCATGTTTGATGCACTCTGGATACAATGTTTTTTAAACATAACTGTTCAAACTAGATGATTAGGAACACTGTAGACAATTTTCAGCAAGTTGCAGCATTGAAATACGGAAATAAGCACTTTTCCATAAACAAGCTCTAAATCATGTTTGATGCACTCTGGATACAATGTTTTTTACAGAACTGTTCAAACTAGATGATTAGGAACACTGTAGACAATTTTCAGCAAGTTGCAGCATTGAAATACGGAAATAAGCACTTTTCCATAAACAAGCTCTAAATCATGTTTGATGCACTCTGGATACAATGTTTTAAACATAACTGTTCAAACTAGATGATTAGGAACACTGCATACAATTTTCAGCAAGTTGCAGCATTGAAATACGGAAATAAGCACTTTTCCATAAACAAGCTCTAAATCATGTTTGATGCACTCTGGATACAATGTTTTAAACATAACTGTTCAAACTAGATGATTAGGAACACTGCATACAATTTTCAGCAAGTTGCAGCATTGAAATACGAAAATAAGCACTTTTCCATAAACAAGCTCTAAATCATGTTTGATGCACTCTGGGATAAAACTTTTTTTGTTATGTTTATTCGAGATGTTATGAAAACACTGTAGAATGCATAAATAAGCACTTTTCCATAAACAAGCTCTAAATCATGTTTGATGCACTCTGGATACAATGTTTTAAACATAACTGTTCAAACTAGATGATTAGGAACACTGCATACAATTTTCAGCAAGTTGCAGCATTGAAATACGGAAATAAGCACTTTTCCATAAACAAGCTCTAAATCATGTTTGATGCACTCTGGGATAAAACTTTTATTTGTTATGTTTATTCGAGATGTTATGAAAACACTGTAGAATGCATAAATAAGCACTTTTCCATAAACAAGCTCTAAATCATGTTTGATGCACTCTGGGATAAAACTTTTTTTATGTTTATTCGAGATGTTATGAAAACACTGTAGAATGCATAAATAAGCACTTTTCCATAAACAAGCTCTAAATCATGTTTGATGCACTCTGGATACAATGTTTTTTACAGAACTGTTCAAACTAGATGATTAGGAACACTGCAGACAATTTTCAGCAAGTTGCAGCATTGAAATACGGAAATAAGCACTTTTCCATAAACAAGCTCTAAATCATGTTTGATGCACTCTGGATACAATGTTTTAAACATAACTGTTCAAACTAGATGATTAGGAACACTGTAGACAATTTTCAGCAAGTTGCAGCATTGAAATACGGAAATAAGCACTTTTCCATAAACAAGCTCTAAATCATGTTTGATGCATTCTGGATACAATGTTTTAAACATAACTGTTCAAACTAGATGATTAGGAACACTGTAGACAATTTTCAGCAAGTTGCAGCATTGAAATACGGAAATAAGCACTTTTCCATAAACAAGCTCTAAATCATGTTTGATGCACTCTGGATACAATGTTTTTTACAGAACTGTTCAAACTAGATGATTAGGAACACTGCAGACAATTTTCAGCAAGTTGCAGCATTGAAATACGGAAATAAGCACTTTTCCATAAACAAGCTCTAAATCATGTTTGATGCACTCTGGATACAATGTTTTAAACATAACTGTTCAAACTAGATGATTAGGAACACTGCATACAATTTTCAGCAAGTTGCAGCATTGAAATACGGAAATAAGCACTTTTCCATAAACAAGCTCTAAATCATGTTTGATGCACTCTGGATGTCCAATTTTTGCTGTGCTGTCTATTTGAGATGAAATGAACAATGTGGACAGTTTTCAGCATGTTGCAACTTTGAAATGCAGAAATAAGCACTTTTCCATAAACAAGCTCTAAATCATGTTTGATGCACTCTGGGATAAAACTTTTTTTTGTTATGTTTATTCGAGATGTTATGAAAACACTGTAGAATGCATAAATAAGCACTTTTCCATAAACAAGCTCTAAATCATGTTTGATGCACTCTGGGATAAAACTTTTTTTGTTATGTTTATTCGAGATGTTATGAAAACACTGTAGAATGCATAAATAAGCACTTTTCCATAAACAAGCTCTAAATCATGTTTGATGCACTCTGGATACAATGTTTTTTAACATAACTGTTCAAACTAGATGATTAGGAACACTGTAGACAATTTTCAGCAAGTTGCAGCATTGAAATACGGAAATAAGCACTTTTCCATAAACAAGCTCTAAATCATGTTTGATGCACTCTGGATACAATGTTTTTAAACAGAACTGTTCAAACTAGATGATTAGGAACACTGCAGACAATTTTCAGCAAGTTGCAGCATTGAAATACGGAAATAAGCACTTTTCCATAAACAAGCTCTAAATCATGTTTGATGCACTCTGGATACAATGTTTTTTAACATGCTGTTCAAACTAGATGATTAGAACACTGTGGACAATTTTCAGCATGTTGCAACATTGAAATGCAGAAATAAGCACTTTTCCATAAACAAGCTCTAAATCATGTTTGATGCACTCTGGATACAATGTTTTAAACATAACTGTTCAAACTAGATGATTAGGAACACTGCATACAATTTTCAGCAAGTTGCAGCATTGAAATACGGAAATAAGCACTTTTCCATAAACAAGCTCTAAATCATGTTTGATGCACTCTGGATACAATGTTTTAAACATAACTGTTCAAACTAGATGATTAGGAACACTGCATACAATTTTCAGCAAGTTGCAGCATTGAAATACGGAAATAAGCACTTTTCCATAAACAAGCTCTAAATGTTTGATGCACTCTGGGATAAAACTTTTATTTGTCATGTTTATTCGAGATGTTATTATGAAAACACTGTAGAATGCATAAATAAGCACTTTTCCATAAACAAGCTCTAAATCATGTTTGATGCACTCTGGATAAAATGTTTTAAACATAACTGTTCAAACTAGATGATTAGGAACATTGAAATACGGAAATAAGCACTTTTCCATAAACAAGCTCTAAATCATGTTTGATGCACTCTGGATACAATGTTTTAAACATAACTGTTCAAACTAGATGATTAGGAACACTGCATACAATTTTCAGCAAGTTGCAGCATTGAAATACGGAAATAAGCACTTTTCCATCAACAAGCTCTAAATCATGTTTGATGCACTCTGGATACAATTTTTTAACATGTGCTGTTCAATTTGAGATGATTATGAACAATGTGGACAGTTTTCAGCATGTTGCAACTTTGAAATGCAGAAATAAGCACTTTTCCATAAACAAGCTCTAAATCATGTTTGATGCACTCTGGATACAATGTTTTTTTTGTTACTGTTCAAACTAGATGATTAGGAACACTGCATACAATTTTCAGCAAGTTGCAGCATTGAAATACGGAAATAAGCACTTTTCCATAAACAAGCTCTAAATCATGTTTGATGCACTCTGGATACAATGTTTTTTACAGAACTGTTCACTAGATGATTAGGAACACTGTAGACAATTTTCAGCAAGTTGCAGCATTGAAATACGGAAATAAGCACTTTTCCATAAACAAGCTCTAAATCATGTTTGATGCACTCTGGATACAATGTTTTTTTGTTAACTGTTCAAACTAGATGATTAGGAACACTGCATACAATTTTCAGCAAGTTGCAGCATTGAAATACGGAAATAAGCACTTTTCCATAAACAAGCTCTAAATCATGTTTGATGCACTCTGGATACAATGTTTTAAACATAACTGTTCAAACTAGATGATTAGGAACACTGCATACAATTTTCAGCAAGTTGCAGCATTGAAATACGGAAATAAGCACTTTTCCATAAACAAGCTCTAAATCATGTTTGATGCACTCTGGATACAATGTTTTTTACAGAACTGTTCAAACTAGATGATTAGGAACACTGTAGACAATTTTCAGCAAGTTGCAGCATTGAAATACGGAAATAAGCACTTTTCCATAAACAAGCTCTAAATCATGTTTGATGCACTCTGGATACAATGTTTTTAAACAGAACTGTTCAAACTAGATGATTAGGAACACTGCATACAATTTTCAGCAAGTTGCAGCATTGAAATACGGAAATAAGCACTTTTCCATAAACAAGCTCTAAATCATGTTTGATGCACTCTGGATACAATGTTTTAAACATAACTGTTCAAACTAGATGATTAGGAACACTGCATACAATTTTCAGCAAGTTGCAGCATTGAAATACGGAAATAAGCACTTTTCCATAAACAAGCTCTAAATCATGTTTGATGCACTCTGGGATA
>NW_024607461.1:0-26782 GCF_018296145.1 Oncorhynchus tshawytscha | reverse complement strand
ACTTTTTCTGGTGATCTTTTCTAAGATGCATTCTGTTTACCCAGAAATCAAAGTCTTCAATTGTTGAAAAACGGATCTAGAATTACATTTCCCCAAAATATACACTCTTAGATTTCATTTGACACCCAATTACACATGCTCCTATTAACATCACATTGGTTCTCATGGGTCCTTTTACATGGAAATGCCCTACTGTACCTCTAGAGATGCAATCCATCCCCAAATAGTAATAAAGTGGTTGGACTGGTTGCTACTGGCCTCTCCAGCTTCAGGCTGAATCACACCCATGATGAGAGTAGGTTTACTGGACACACAGGGAGAAACTACAGTCTGAATCACACCCATGATGAGAGTTAGGTTTACTGGACACATAGGGAGAATGTTAGTCTGAATCACACCCATGATGAGACTACCTTTAAGGCTTAAGGGTTTGGTTAATGTTAGGTTAGGTTAGGTTAATGTTAGGGTCAAGGTTAGGGTTAGGTTTTGGTTAGATGTTAGGGACCGTTTTGAGTTTTCAGTCAGTATGGGATGTCAATGGGAAGAAAAGTCCATTTAGTCTTTCCCTTCTCAACCAGTCCACTTTGTAACCAGCTCATATCATGTATTCCACCAACCCTGATTCACTAATCAGAGGTTTGGATGATTAGTTGACCAGTGGTTAAAGTGGACTGGATCTAGGTGAAAGAACTAAATGGAGAGTCTTCCAGGGACAGTACATCTGACAAACTGAAAACTGCTAACAACAGTGTAGTTTACTCAACTCATTCAAACTATCATTATGTTATGTTCATAGGAGCATGTGTAATATGGTGTCAAATTAAATCTAAGAGTCTATATTTTGGGGAAATGCAATTCTAGATCCATTTTTCAACCAGTGAAGGCTTTGATTTCTGGGTAAACAGAATGCATCTTAGAAAAGATCACCAGAAAAAGTCTTAAAACCTTCTTTAAGTTCCAGTCCAAACATGACCTGGGAAGTGAGACGAGTGAAAAATCTATAACACATGTAGACATGTTGTCTTTATGTAGCGGGTCTTATATGCACCACAGGAGAAGCAGGAAATGAAGAGCGACTGTCTTCTATACCTTTTTTTTTTCAATCCATTATTTTACCAGGTAAGTTGACTGAGATGAGAACACATTCTCATTTACAGCAACGACCTGGGGAATAGTTACAGGGGAGAGGAGGGGGATGAATGAGCCAATTGTAAACTGGGGATTATTAGGTGACTGAGATGGTTTGAGGGCCAGATTGGGAATTTAGCCAGGACACCGGGGTTAACACCTTTACTCTTACGATCAGTGTCATAGGAACTTTAATGACCTCAGAGAGTCAGGACACCCGTTTAACATCCCAGCCAAAAGACAACACCCTACACAGGGCAGTGTCCCCAATCCCTGCCCTGGGGTATTGGGATATTTTTTAGACCAGATGAAAGAGTGCCTCCTACTGGCCCTCCAACACCACTTCCAGCAGCATTTGGTCTCCCTTCCAGGGACTGAACAGGACCAACTCTGCTTAGCTTCAGAAGCAAGCCAGCGGTGGTATGTAGGGTGGTATGCTGCTGGCTTACGATGATCTGCAATAGTATTGTGAAAAGACAGGACAGGAACACATCAGTCTCCAATGCACCATCTGACAAGTTGTTCTGTCTCAGTGTTTTCTCAGACTGAGGAGAACGGGAGCTACGGGTTGTACCAGGGTGTTAGTAGGTGACGCAAGTTGTTCTGTCTCAGCGTTTTCTCAGACTGAGGAGAACGGGAGCTACGGGTTGTACCAGGGTGTTAGTAGGTGACGCCAAGCACCCAGATGAAATAAAATACATTTAATGAAACAAAACCTCAAGATGTTATCATCATTCATCTACTGTAGCTGCCTACTGTTATGGGTGGAAGATGGCACAGTGATGCCATCTGTTGGTAAATGTTCATTACTGCAACTCTTGTGTTTTACCGGGGTGCTTGAGATACCCAGATGTGTTGTGATGTACTGAACAAGACTGGTTACTCGCATCAATGCCTCTGTCTCGTCATTTAACATTCAAACAGAGTGCACAACATTTGGTAGACTTACCTAATTGTTTATGGATATGACTTTATTTAGGACGAGTGCAATAGATAGTGGGTGTTTTCCTAATGAACGTCATTCAGTAAGGCACAACTGTTCTTCATCCTCTTTTTGACGGTAGCTAGCTTTTCCCAAGTAGATATCTAACTAGCTGGCTAATTCACAACTCCCCCCCCCCAAAAAAAAATATGTACTTAGTTTAAATAGCTACAAATGTCTTTGCAAGTTTTCCCACTACTAGTACTCCTTCTGTGAATCAACTTATTTTTCACGATAAGAAACATATGTCATCAATAAATACCTTGTTTACTGTAAAATGTTCTAATGTTATTTTGTTTACGGGGAAGAAGCAATATACACGAATCATCATTCACATCTAATTTCCCGCTTGATTATGAAATTGTTGAGCTGGAATCTCATGTGTTTGTTGTCAAAGATACATATAACGACTGCAATTATTACAAAGTTGAGGCTATTGTGCTGCAATACTGTCCAGAGGAAGGGAGTAAAAATCCCTTTTCCAGTTTCCAACAGACGTGGAAAGGTATGTAGTACATAACGAGAAGATGCATTTGGAGTAATTAAGGCATGGCGAAGCACACATCGTTGGCTGTGTAATCAGTAATGGGCTGTATCCATGACTATCCATACAATCAATCACCAAAGCAATGGCCACTGATGTATTACACATACCAGCAATGAAAACTAAACTACAGCTGGGTTTAACACAACTAGCATGAAGCAGCTAGTTAAGGTTAGTTTACCAATGTGTCCAGCTGTAGTACATCCAGGGATATGCTGCACAATCAATAGAAGACAATCATTTGTGACGCTGGGTCATTTCAAGGTAATTTATCAAGCTTAAATGATGGTAGATGTCTGTAAGACATGCTATATTAAAATCGGCATGGCGGATTTCAAGTTATAACAATCGATAATCTGCATTTTTTTTGTACGGCGATTATAATGCAATCCACGAGGAGACTGCGTGGCAGGCAGACTACCTGTTACGCAAGTGCAGCATCAAAATGACCTTGTGGCTGCAAGGAGCAAAGGTAAATTGCTAGCTATAAAATAAAAACGACATGGCTGCTGTTTAAATGAACCGTATATTAAAAACAATAAAAAATCCAATTTGATTGGTCACATACACATGGTTAGCTGTTACAAGAGGATTCCTTTATTGGATTGTATGTTTCAGAAATGATCTAAAAGATGATATTCATTTTTTAAATGTAGTTTGAAGCCCGGATTCCTCGACTCTGTCATGGAGAAGATTTGAACTCCTGGTCAGGAATATGAGCAACAACGAAAGAAATGTATCCCTAATGTTTGACAAAATAGAAAAACATCTAGATTACAATCGTGAAAGGGACACCACCGAATGCTTTAACCATCAAGGGCGACGTTGCCAATCAGGCAACGGTTGTTGTGGTTAGGAGAGTTCCATCGAAATGGAAACAGGTAATTATGTGACCGAGCTATCAGTGACTACATGACTACAGTTTATCTTTCCTAGAATTTTACTCACTAATAAGACACTTGATTGACTTACCCCTGGCTTGTTTACATCTCCCACGCAGGCATATGGCATATTTCCTGGCTAAATCGGCAAACACCAGCCCAAGAGACTACTGATATTTTGGCTGAGGCAATAAAGAGACTAAAAGGTATAAGATTGAATGTAAATAATAATGTCTATATACAATAATCCAGTTTCATCACTACTATATTTTGGGGGAATTTACAGTAATTACTTTAAATGCAACAGGTCATCAATGTTGTGTGTGTGTGACCAGGCCCCCTGTAATACGAAGTCCATGAAATTCCTTGGAACAAGTCTAAATGCCAAGGACCACACTGACGGGGCCCACTGCCTCACAGTTGAAGACCACACTGATGGGGCCCACTGCCTCACAGTTGAAGACCACACTGACGGGGCCCACTGCATCACAGTTGAAGACCACACTGACGGGGCCCACTGCCTCACAGTTGAAGACCACACTGACGGGGCCCACTGCATCACAGTTGAAGACCACACTGACGGGGCCCACTGCATCACAGTTGAAGACCACACTGACGGGGCCCACTGCATCACAGTTGAAGACCACACTGACGGGGCCCACTGCATCACAGTTGAAGACCACACTGACGGGGCCCACTGCATCACAGTTGAAGACCACACTGACGGGGCCCACTGCATCACAGTTGAAGAACACACTGACGGGGCCCACTGCATCACAGTTGAAGACCACACTGACGGGGCCCACTGCATCACAGTTGAAGAACACACTGACGGGGCCCACTGCATCACAGTTGAAGAACACACTGTCGGGGCCCACTGCATCACAGTTGAAGAACACACTGACGGGGCCCACTGCCTCACAGTTGAAGAACACACTGACGGGGCCCACTGCATCACAGTTGAAGACCACACTGACGGGGCCCACTGCCTCACAGTTGAAGAACACACTGACGGGGCCCACTGCCTCACAGTTGAAGACCACACTGACGGGGCCCACTGCATCACAGTTGAAGAACACACTGACGGGGCCCACTGCATCACAGTTGAAGAACACACTGACGGGGCCCACTGCCTCACAGTTGAAGACCACACTGACGGGGCCCACTGCATCACAGTTGAAGACCACACTGATGGGGCCCACTGCATCACAGTTGAAGACCACACTGACGGGGCCCACTGCGTCACAGTTGAAGAACACACTGACGGGGCCCACTGCCTCACAGTTGAAGACCACACTGACGGGGCCCACTGCCTCACAGTTGAAGAACACACTGATGGGGCCCACTGCCTCACAGTTGAAGAACACACTGACGGGGCCCACTGCCTCACAGTTGAAGAACACACTGACGGGGCCCACTGCCTCACAGTTGAAGACCACACTGACGGGGCCCACTGCCTCACAGTTGAAGACCACACTGACGGGGCCCACTGCCTCACAGTTGAAGAACACACTGACGGGGCCCACTGCCTCACAGTTGAAGAACACACTGACGGGGCCCACTGCCTCACAGTTGAAGACCACACTGACGGGGCCCACTGCCTCACAGTTGAAGAACACACTGATGGGGCCCACTGCCTCACAGTTGAAGAACACACTGACGGGGCCCACTGCCTCACAGTTGAAGAACACACTGACGGGGCCCACTGCCTCACAGTTGAAGAACACACTGACGGGGCCCACTGCCTCACAGTTGAAGACCACACTGACGGGGCCCACTGCATCACAGTTGAAGACCACACTGACGGGGCCCACTGCATCACAGTTGAAGAACACACTGACGGGGCCCACTGCGTCACAGTTGAAGAACACACTGACGGGGCCCACTGCCTCACAGTTGAAGACCACACTGACGGGGCCCACTGCGTCACAGTTGAAGACCACACTGACGGGGCCCACTGCGTCACAGTTGAAGACCACACTGACGGGGCCCACTGCGTCACAGTTGAAGACCACACTGACGGGGCCCACTGCGTCACAGTTGAAGAACACACTGACGGGGCCCACTGCCTCACAGTTGAAGACCACACTGACGGGGCCCACTGCCTCACAGTTGAAGAACACACTGACGGGGCCCACTGCCTCACAGTTGAAGACCACACTTATGGGGCCCACTGCGTCACAGTTGAAGAACACACTGACGGGGCCCACTGCGTCACAGTTGAAGACCACACTGACGGGGCCCACTGCCTCACAGTTGAAGAACACACTGACGGGGCCCACTGCGTCACAGTTGAAGACCACACTGACGGGGCCCACTGCATCACAGTTGAAGAACACACTGACGGGGCCCACTGCCTCACAGTTGAAGACCACACTGACGGGGCCCACTGCATCACAGTTGAAGAACACACTGACGGGGCCCACTGCATCACAGTTGAAGAACACACTGACGGGGCCCACTGCATCACAGTTGAAGACCACACTGATGGGGCCCACTGCATCACAGTTGAAGAACACACAATCCCCTTCATCTTTGTTGTTGCTCACCTGGTCAAATTAGTTCATTCTAAAATGGATTCAATAGTATTTTTCCATCATCAATCTAAACAAAATACCCCATAATGACAGAGCAAAAACACATTTTTAGAAATCTTTGCAATATCACATTTACATAAGTATATTTGAAATCGGGAGTAAGAAGGAAATCTTCCAATCAGGAGTTCTGGGAATTTTGGGAAAGTTAGCGGGAATTTTGCAACCCTCAGTTCAGACAACATAAAATGGCTCAGACGTTGCTGGAGAAAACCATTGACAATCTTATACCACCATCGTGTGGCCAAAAGATAGTATGAATTAGCTTGGGTGTGGGTCAGTGGGAGAATCTCAATTGCATTCATTGACTTCTCGCGTCCTTCTCAAAACCCATTGGAGGAGATCAGAAGTGCGGAAACTCTGAATTTCTCATGTACATTTGAGATATATTTAATTGACCAACTCCCACGTGAATGTATTGATATCTTTTGGGCAAATGATGTTGGTACAAGACAGTCAATGATTATTCCAGCAACGTCTGGACCAATTTATTTTGTCTGAACTGAGGGTTGCATAAGTGAATTAGATAATGGTTGTGTCACCACCTGGTGGTGACAGTTGGTTATTTTTCTTTATATAATAGTGATCTCTGCTGCCGTCTTCTGGACAGACGATATGTTAAAGTCGTACATTGGAGTGTGAATTGTTCCATTGCAGCAATTTGTTGGACTAGTCACTTAGGCTAGTCACTTACACTAGTCACTTAGACGGAAAAACCTACACCTCAAATCATTTTTGTTGTTGTATTTTACCCCCTTTTTCGATTCTGTCACATCACTGCAACTTCCAAACGGGCTCGGGAGAGGCGAAGTCATGCGTCCTCCGAAACATGATCCATCTAACCGCTCTCCTTAACAGTCGGAGGAAACACCGTTCAACTGGCGCAGGCACTCTGGTGGCCCACCTCAAAACATTTCCAACAAGGATCGAGTGATAGCGGTGTTTTGAAGTTACTGCTGAACGACGTTATTACTGGGTTTGCGCTCGTTAACCGCAAAGATGTTCCTGCAGGAGTCATGTAAATATAGTTTAACGTTTTTTTGTTGGCATCAGCAGAAAACACACTGCCAAGTGTTCCTGGGTCTGAGCTGCGCAACGAATCCTATAGAACCAGTTATGTCATGCTGGTCACCAGGTTTGGCCTCAATTCAAATTAAAAGCAGTCAATTCAGGAAATTATTTGAATAAAACAAGTCTTAAATTGAAAACCCTTTTAAATAAATAGGCTTCTACTTTTCAGTTTATTAAGAATTGAAAATGCATTTTTTCCTCTCCAATTAATATAGCAATTTGTGATAACTTCCTGAATTGACTGCCTTCAATTCAAATTCAGCCCAACCCTGAGGGACCTACACACACCATGGCTGGGTTCAATTCAAATTCAGCCCAACCCTGAGGGACCTACACACACCATGGCTGGGTTCAATTCAAATTCAGCCCAACCCTGAGGGACCTACACACACCATGGCTGGGTTCAATTCAAATTCAGCCCAACCCTGAGGGACCTACACACACCATGGCTGGGTTCAATTCAAATTCAGCCCAACCCTGAGGGACCTACACACACCATGGCTGGGTTCAATTCAAATTCAGCCCAACCCTGGAGGACCTACACACACCATGGCTGGGTTCAATTCAAATTCAGCCCAACCCTGAGGGACCTACACACACCATGGCTGGGTTTCATTGATCATAAACAAGAGCCTCTAATGCCCTGCACCAATGAGTGTCCAGTGTAGCAGGCCTATAAAACACACTTCACAATGGGGAATCTCCATTGAACATCATTATTTAAGATTTATCTACGTCTGAGAAACTGGCACAAGGAGATCTCATTTGATTTCAGCCGGAGAACCTGTTGCCAGACTAGAATTAACATAAAACTCAAACGATCGTGGTGTAACAAAGCAAAGTGACAAAACATATCCACTGATAGGCTAGATGAAATGTTGAAAGAGCCAATCACGTAGGGTTTCCACTCTTAAGATGCACAAAAAAACCCTCCACCACAAAAATGCCAAACAGTGTAAATGCAGATTTTTTAATTTTATTTTTTAATGACCATTGTATTTCCAAAACGTGATGTAGGAAATGTAATGAAGGGAATGTAATACATTATTTAATACAATCAGGGATTATTTTACCGCCTTGGACACTTTACATTACCTCTCCAAAGCCTTTTATATTGGCCAGGGTTGTAGACATCTACATTCATCTCAGTGGACTGGTTACGACCTGAACTCTCCTTATAACCATCAACTAAATCAGGATTACAAACCTGCATCCCTCCTAACAGATCACTCTATTTCCTGTGACCTCACAACCAGTCTGAGTAGTCAGTCAACTGGTGAGGAGAGTCTGTTGAACATTGTGTTCCTCTTGAGGTCAAAGACGACCAGTCTCAGTAGTCAGTCCACCGGTGAGGAGAGTCTGTTGAACATTGTGTTCCTCTTGAGTTCAAAGACAACCAGTCTCAGTAGTCAGTCCACTGGTGAGGAGAGTCTGTTGAACATTGTGTTCCTCTTGAGTTCAAAGACAACCAGTCTCAGGTCAGTCCACTGGTGAGTCTGTTGAACATTGTGTTCCTCTTGAGTTCAAAGACGACCAGTCTCAGTAGTCAGTCCACTGGTGAGGAGAGTCTGTTGAACATTGTGTTCCTGAGTTCTCTCAGTAGTCAGTCCACTGGCGAGGAGAGTCTGTTGAACATTGTGTTCAGTTCTGGTCTTCAGGTGTCCGTCCGTGTAATGGAGTTAAAAAACAACCAGTCTGACAGGAAATCAACAAGGCTGAAGGTGTAACAGTGATGTCCAACATCCTCAGGGCAGGTCCACATGTTGAGGAAGGAGTCAGACTTCATGTCCCTCTAGTATGGCAAATAGAGGATCTGTGAATAAAATGGAGAGAAATGATGCAATCAACTTTCCGTAGGTGGTTAAATATTATATATATATTTATTTGTACCTTTATTTAACTAGGCAAGTCAGTTAAGAACAAATTCTTATTTTCAATGACGGCCTACCGGGGAACAATGGGTTAACTGCCTGTTCAGGGGGCAGAACGACAGATTTTGTACCTTGTCAGCTCTGGGATTTGAACTTGCAACCTTTCGGTTACTAGTCCAACACTCTAACCACTAGGCTACACTGCGTGATTAGTGCCAGTGTTAATCACAGTGTTTAGAATCACAGTGTTTAGTGCCAGTGTTAATCACAGTGTTTAGTGCCAGTGTTAATCACAGTGTTTAGTTCCAGTGTTAATCACAGTGATTTTAGTGCCAGTGTTAATCACAGTGATTAGTGCCAGTGTTAATCATAGTGTTTAGTGCCAGTGTTAATCACAGTGTTTAGTTCCAGTGTTAATCATATTGTTTAGTTCCAGTGTTAATCATAGTGTTTAGTGCCAGTGTTAATCACAGTGATTAGTGCCAGTGTTAATCATAGTGTTTAGTGCCAGTGTTAATCACAGTGTTTAGTGCCAGTGTTAATCACAGTGATGTCCACTCCACATACAGTATAATAATTGGACAACGTTGACATCCCCAATAAGCTATTCTTCTAAGCCACAATGTTTGCGTTGAGGCAGGCAGCCCAATTCTGATAAATGTTCCATTAATTTACATTTTGACCAATCACATCAGATCTTTTTCAAAGCTGATCTGATTGGTCAAAAGACCAATTACTGAAGAAAACAAATTCAGAATTGGGCTGCCTGTCAGCAAAATTGTACAAAAAAATTCTGATTCTTAAAAATAATATTTAGGGATTTAACACACCTTTAGGCATTTGGGGTTTTCACTTGTGTAGAGTTGAAAGTGTTTAGTCCGACATGGGGGGCTGATACGACCACGCTGCTTTAGGGATACTCTGCTGGAAACACAAACACGTGTATGAAGATATCAGACCAAGCAATTACAGCTAATTCACATTCCTTTAAGTGTTGACCTGAATGCTATTGGCACCAGTCAGATTCTATGATTTCTTAAAATGTTAACATAATTTAACCCCCCTCATAAAAAACAAATGACTTGCATACCTTTTCATCCAGAGGCTCACGTGTCACAACTAGCTACGGATTCTGATTCATACGCGGTGTCTGGAGAAGGGGAGACTTGTGCACTGAGACGAGTTGACTGAGGGAGAGGGTCAAATACAAAACAGAGGACAAAAACAGAAAAACTATTCCGATCGAACTGCAGTTCCTCGCAATAAAATGACAGCTCTAAGAATGTCAGTGGAAGTATCTTAAAAAAAATTAAAAATACGTAAAAATAATCTTAGTTTACGGTAGAATAACTCCCTGTTCAAAAAAGGAACATATTGGTAACAGTAAGGCAGGTCTGGATACAGTCTCTGAATCTTTCCACAAAAAAAGGAATATATTGGTAACAGTAAGGCAGGTCTGGATACAGTCTCTGAATCTTTCCACAAAAAAGGAATATATTGTAACAGTAAGGCAGGTCTGGATACAGTCTCTGAATCTTTCCACAAAAAAAAAGGAACAAAAAAAAACAAAATAGCCCACTGATAAAAAAATAAAAAATATGATCCATCATAGTAGGTTATTTCACTAATGCTACTACTACATACTCTTAGAAAATAAAACATCTTTGTCTTTTTATTTCTAACAAAAAAAGGACCAGAGGTTCTTCTGTAGAGGCTTGTATTTGTAGTGGAGTTCGTTTCGTCAATGAATACGTTGTAAAATAGTTAAGAAAACAAAAAAAGTCCAGCAATAATCCTGCTGTATTCAGTCTCTACAGCAAGACCAGACATCAACAGTTAAACAGGAAGGAAGGCCAAGGGAATCTGCACAAATCCACGATTGAAAGACTAAACCCTTAATACAAATACATTGTCTCCCTATTTTCACTTAATCCTAAAAATACTAGTGCTACTCCTCCTTGTGTACCAATTTCTGAATTGGTCCAAGAAACGCTGGCGTAGCCCTCCATTAAACATTTAGCTACAGTATATCCCTAATGAATACACATCTCCGTTAGGCTCGTTGACTGTGTTCTAGGGTGACTAATAGAGTGGAAGTCTACGGACTTCAGGGAGACCTAAAACTAACACTAGGAAACCTTTCACATTCCAAGTGTGATCCAAAGATCAATGTAGCATACAGTCATTTGAAAACACACGTTTTTAAAACTGTGAAACTATTGTGATAAAGGCAGCCCAATATATGAAGGTAGAGTTAAGTCATAGCCTTTGCTTTACCTATATGAAGGTCTGTGTGTATTAAGCAGGTAGACCTACTTCAGGACAGAAAGAAGACTTTAAAACACAATGTCCTCCCTACAGCTGAGACAGAAGCCAACCAGCACAAATAGTCACAGTGATGCTGAGTAGCTGGAGCTGGTTGCCAATCTGGTCATTGATTTGGTTAGGCTACATCCTGTCCAGACTGAAGCTCCATCCTGTCCAGACTGAAGCTCCATCCTGTCCAGACTGAAGCTCCATCCTGTCCAGACTGAAGCTCCATCCTGTCCAGACTGAAGCTCCATCCTGTCCAGACTGAAGCTCCATCCTGTCCAGACTAAAACTACATCCTGTCCAGACTGAAGCTCCATCCTGTCCAGACTGAAGCTCCATCCTGTCCAGACTGAAGCTCCATCCTGTCCAGACTGATTCTGGGTGTTTCTCTCTACCACACAAGTGATCAACAGCCCTTCTTCCTTTTGGCAAAACTCTTGTTGTCTCTGCTTTCTGCAGTGATTTTAAACAGTTGTTTTGTAATTAGTCCAGAGCCATTCCCAGGTACGAGTCGTCTTCTTGAACTGAGGGAATTTGACTTTTGCCGATTTTCAATAGCCCCCTGAACTGTATCCAGCAAGGATTTGTTAGCATTTCTTCTCAGAACCAGTCTCGACTACAAAGCATTTTGAAACTTCGGTAAGAATCCACCTCGTGTTGCACTTCATCACATAAAACAATATCAATCTTTTTCTCATTTTTTCAGGCAAATGAGAAACTGGCGTTTCACAGCGAGCAGATCAGACTTTTCTTTCCATCTTGCATCTTTCCCCCTGAGATCTCAGTCAGGAAGTAAAGGCAGTGCTTTTCTTTTCCCTGGCAGATCCATCTCATCTCAATGAGGTTCTACTTGTCTGACAACTTTCTTTTCCTTCTTGGCTATAAACATGTATTTATCCTCATTAAATCCCTTTTTTCCCCTGGTTACTTCTGTCAAGTCTATGGTATTTTGTCTCAGTGATTCTGCATTGGACCGTCTGGTTATATCTGTGAAGTTGGCTCGGTTTTACTTCTGAAAGGACCACTTTCTGCAGCTGGTAGTGGTGCCTGTGGAAGGCTGAATACATTTCCAGTCGGAATATTACTGGGTGTTGATTCATGCCATGATTCATCTTTGATCAAATGCTCTTCAGATGTTCTGACGGTATCTTGGTCTTTGCAGAAATAAACCCGTTTGACCTCAGAGTAAAGATCTGACTCCTCCTCCTCCTTTATGCAGATCTCAGCAGGTACATTATCCCGGTCAAGCATCGCTGCTTCATCAGTGGAGACTGTTTCAGCTGTCTCCACAGAGATAGTGTCTTTACCATGATGAGGATAAACCAGTCTTGCGTTTTGTTCCATATTTTTTTCAGGAAAATAATCTGAAAGCACATTTGTTTTTGCTTGTCTTTTAATCACACTCGGTATTATGAACACCTCTTTTGAGACAGCTCTTTTTCTCATGAGCTCAGATTTGTGTTTCTGAACCATTCGTTTCACTTTACAGCAAATATGCAGTGGAATTAGATTACGTCTCTGATTTTGCAAACTAAGATCAAAATTGTATTTTAGAATATCAAAGAGAATGCACCCACTTTTTTTTTTTTTTTTTTTTAGGATTGGATTTTATCCTAGCATATTTATGCACCTCAAATATTACACCGTTTGTCAGTAAATTCAATTCCAGTTTCTTTTTAGATGGTTTGGATGTGACATCAAGGTCCAGACCTATTTCCTCACAGAGTGGGTAGCACGCTTTGGCTTTCACCATATTTTTGGTGTGAGACGTCACATTTGATTGGTCCAAGTTGGTAATGACAATTTGCTTTGTGTCTTCAGTACAAAGTGCAAGGTCAGTCTCATCAGAGATTCTCTCTATTTTGACAAGATGAGGTTCTATTTGTACTACTTCAGAGAAATGGCCTCCCTCGGTCTCCTTGGTTACTAACATGTCCATGTCTTTCTTCTTGCTCATTAAATTCAATCTCCTCCTTTTTGATACTTCTTTCATTTGGTATTTCGGCTCAAGTGATGCTGTAGTGACCTTCTGGTTAGTGGTCATCTCCGCAGGGTTCTTTCGTTTGTGTGACTTCTTTAAGAAAGCTTCATTTTCAAGTCCCAATCTCCATGTACCGTTTGTACCCGTCTTGCGCTGTAAAACTGCTTTTAACCTTCCCATAATATCTTCGGCCAGCTCAGTTTTCCCACTTTTTAAATCCAAATCAAAATTATGCTCGAGAAACTCACACACAACCTGCTTCCAATTTCCACACACTAGTGAGGCAAAATCAGCCAATTCAAACATTACATCTCTGGTCAATAGATGCAAGTCAAGTTTCTTATTTTTCCCATATTTTGATTTCACAACAAGGTCAAGTCCTTTTCCCTTACAGATTGGGTAGAGTTCCCTCAATGCTTCTTCTACAGTGGGCATCATGAAGGATTGATCCATTGTTATATCTGTCTGAGTTGGGAAGGTTTCCGTCTGGACATGTTGAGGACGGACGATGCCCATATAAGGCTCATACTTTGTGCAGGTATCATTACGTCCATTTTCAGGGCCAAGGATTGCCGTCTCATCAGCACACCGTGTCACATCTGTCTCAGTGGAGAAGCTCTCAGTCGCCACATGCAGAGGAGAGATCAGGCCCACAACAGGCTCCTCCTTTATGCAAATGTCAAAAGGTGTAGGATTTGACAAGCTGTTTTGCAAATAGAACTGTGCCCATTTAAGGGAGTATACCAAAACTGTAACTGTCTTTGGATCAGGAAGGTCAAAGACCTCTGTTAACCACTCAGGTGTTCTCTTAGAACGCATCTTCAGCATTTCTTTTAATTTCTTTTCTACCCTGTTTGAAAAGTCATATTGTTGTTCATTTTGTACACCAAGAACAAAGTTGTAATCTAGAATATCAAAGATAACATGAGGGCGAGATCTATTAATGTTTCTAGCATATTCTGACACCTCAAGCATTACACCAACTGTCAGTAAATGCAAATTCAGTTTCTGTTTCGCTCCAGATCCAACATTGAAATCTACACCGATCTCCTTGCACTTGACGTATGGATCTTTCCAATATCTCCCAAACTTTCTTAGGTTGGGTCTTGAGTAACTGCCACGACACTGACGTATCCATTTATCCTCTAACGTTTTCTGGCATTGTAGTCTTGGACTTAAATTGGCATTGTAGTCTTCCTCTTCATCAGAGGGAAAGTTCAATGGCTCACAATATTCTGGAAGAATAGGCCTAGTAGATACACCTAAATTACAGTGGTTTTCTGTAGCAGGTGAGGTTAGCACAGATTGAATGGTAGTACTAGGGCTTGGGATATTAACATTGTCAGAGGGCAATTTATTATTGGTCTGTGTTTGGCTAGAAACCTGTGAAGTTGGGTTGATTTGAGCTTCAAAATAACCACTGAAAGTGGATGCATGTCCTGTCAGAATATCACTGGACGGTGCTAAATGCCATGACTGCTCTTTGATTGAATTCCCTTCAGATGTGCCGATGGTATCTTGATCTTTACAGAAATAAACCACTTTGACAGCCCTGTTCTCCCCATCACTTGCTCCGTTCATTTCAGGAAAAAGACGTAAAATCTGCCCGTGGCTTGTTGTTTGGGGACTGGTGGGAGGTACATGTGAATGCTCTTTCAGTAAACCCACGTGGTAACCTGTTTCTGTGTTTTCTGACAATGTTGAATTTGGGTAATCTATCCAGGCATGAATTGAATCAGACCAAATTTTTTGTTGATATTTTTATTTCTTTTTATATTTCTTTTATCAAACAAATCGAAGTACTTGTTTCTCTCCAAATGGGTATAGAATACAACCTTTTAGTTTCAAGTAAGGGCTTTTACACTGTTAGAATGCACGTTCACGTCATTGTGTGTGCTGGTACAGGCTGCTGCACCTACAATTGAGTGAATTATAATATGAACAAACAGCGCTGACATTGACATTTTAGTCATTTTGCAGACACTCTTATCCAGAGCGATTTACAGGAACAATTAGGATTAAGTGCCTTGCTCAAATGTACCTTGGCAGATGTGTTACCGGGTAATCTCTGGTAGTGAAGTGAGCTGTATCATAGTCCTGTCACTGCTTCACTCCCTGGCTACGTCAATATATATAAAAATATTTAAATAAATAAAAAGAGTTCAACAATTTTGTTGACTTTCTGCTCACTTTATTGCATTAGTGAGCCCTCAAATGATACTTAAGCTTAATTTGCTACATAGGTTACCTGCCTTTTTGCAATTATTTTCCATTGGACAAAAGATGTAACCCACAAATACGTTGGCTTAGGTTTTTTCCAAAGTACCAATGTTTTTAAATTATTTTATATGATTTCAACTAATTTATGTTAGTTTATTTGTTATGCATGCTTTAACATTAGGTTTCCATGCTGGTAGTAGTGTCTGGGTTTTGATTTAAAATGTATGTTTGTGCCATGTTTAATCCCCCCTGATCCTGCTAGGGGATTAGGTTACTGGCCCAACGCTCTTAACCTCTAAGCTACCTGCATTACCAAGGGGTTCACATTTTTCCAAATAGGGTCCCCTGCATTTTCTAGTGTCAATTTGGGGTCATCTGCAGAAAACGTTTAGGGACCCCTGACATAGCAGCAAGGCCGGTTACCGACCAGACACGCAGGGCATTAGCCTGGTGGCCACTACTTTTTATGCCAAGTGTATTTCACCATGTCTCAACAGACTTTACAGAACAAATGATTTAAAAAAATTATTGAATTATAATAATGAATAAATAAAAACAAGACACAACAAAGGTCATGGAATAAAGTTCAAAGATGACCAGTCTGGCAGGAATCAAATAGCACGCGTCAAATACAACACGTGTAGACCTTACAGTGAAATGCTGAATACAACACGTGTAGACCTTACAGTGAAATGCTGAATACAACAGGTGTAGTAGACCTCACAGTGAAATGCCGGATACAACACGTGTAGACCTTACAGTGAAATGCTGAAAACAACACGTCTAGTACACCTTACAGTGAAATGCTTACTTACAAGCCCCTAACCAACAATGCTTAAAGAAGTTTTAAGAAAAATAAGTGTTAAGTAAGAAATAGATAAGTGAAAAAATTAAATAAAAGTAATAGCAGCAGTAAAATAACAATAGGGTATCCTGGAAGGACATTGACCTCATCCCGTCAGTTGAGGATGCCTGGTCATTCTTTAAAAGTAACTTCCTCACCATTTTAGATAAGCATGCTCCGTTCAAAAAATGCAGAACTAAGAACAGATACAGTCCTTGGTTCACCCCAGACCTGACTGCTCTCGACCAGCACAAAAACATCCTGTGGCGGACTGCAATAGCATCGAATAGTCCCCGGGATATGCAACTGTTCAGGGAAGTCCGGAACCAATACACGCAGTCAGTCAGGAAAGCTAAGGCCAGCTTCTTCAGGCAGAAGTTTGCATCCTGTAGCTCCAACTCCAAAAAGTTCTATGACACTGTGAAGTCCATGGAGAACAAGAGCACCTCCTCCCAGCTGCCCACTGCACTGAGGCTAGGTAACACGGTCACCACTGATAAATCCATGATTATCGAAAACTTCAATAAGCATTTCTCAACGGCTGGCCATGCCTTCCGCCTGGCTACTCCAACCTCGGCCAACAGCTCTGCCCCCCGGCAGCTCCTCGCCCAAGCCTCTCCAGGTTCTCCTTTACCCAAATCCAGATAGCAGATGTTCTGAAAGAGCTGCAAAACCTGGACCCGTACAAATCAGCTGGGCTTGACAATCTGGACCCCTATTTCTGAAACTTTCCGCCGCCATTGTCGCAACCCCTATTACCAGCCTGTTCAACCTCTCTTTCATATCGTCTGAGATCCCCAAGGATTGGAAAGCTGCCGCAGTTATCCCCCTCTTCAAAGGGGAGACACCCTGGACCCAAACTGTTACAGACCTATATCCATCCTGCCCTGCCTATCTAAGGTCTTCGAAAGCCAAGTCAACAAACAGGTCACTGACCATCTCGAATCCCACCGTACCTTCTCCGCTGTGCAATCTGGTTTCCGAGCCGGTCACGGGTGCACCTCAGCAACACTCAAGGTACTAAACGATATCATAACCGCCATCGATAAAAGACAGTACTGTGCAGCCGTCTTCATTGACCTTGCCAAGGCTTTCGACTCTGTCAATCACCATATTCTTATCGGCAGACTCAGTAGCCTCGGTTTTTCGGATGACTGCCTTGCCATTTTGTAGATGACATCGCCGAAGTCGAGTATCGGTAGGATAGTCAGTTTTACTAGGGTAAATTTGGCGGCGTGAGTGAAGGAGGCTTTGTTGCGGAATAGAAAGCCGACTCTAGATTTGATTTTCGATTGGAGATGTTTGATATGAGTCTGGAAGGAGAGTTTACAGTCTAGCCAGACACCTAGGTACTTATAGATGTCCACATATTCAAGGTCGGAACCATCCAGGGTGGTGATGCTAGTCAGGCGTGCGGGTGCAGGCAGCGAACGGTTGAAAAGCATGCATTTGGTTTTACTAGCGTTTAAGAGCAGTTGGAGGCCGCGGAAGGAGTGTTGTATGGCATTGAAGCTTGTTTGGAGGTTAGATAGCACAGTGTCCAATGACGGGCCGGAAGTATATAGAATGGTGTCGTCTGCGTAGAGGTGGATCAGGGAATCGCCCGCAGCAAGAGCAACATCATTGATATATACAGAGAAAATAGTCGGCCCGAGAATTGAACCCTGTGGCACCCCCATATACAGTGGGTACCGGTACAGAGTCAATGTGGAGGTTATATACAGGAGGTACCGGTACCGGCTCAGGACCTCAGACTTGGGAGAAGTTTCACCATCCAACAGGACAACGACCCTAAGCACACAGACAAGACAACACAAGAGTGGCTTCGGGACAAGTCTCTGAAAGTCCTTGATTGGCCCAGCCAGAGCCTGGACCTGAACCCAATCGAACATCGCTGGAGAGACCTGAAAATACAGTGGAGCAAAGAAGTATTTAGTCAGCCACCAATGGTGTTATTTTCCACCATAATTTGCAAATTAATTCACTAAAAATCCTACAATGTGATTTTCTGGATTTTTTTCCTCATTTTGTCTGTCATAGTTGAAGTGTACCTATGATGAAAATTACAGGCCTCTCTCATCTTTTTAAGTGGGAGAACTTGCACAATTGGTGGCTGACTAAATACTTTTTTGCCCCACTGTAGCTGTGCAGCAACACTCCACATCCAACCTGACAGAGCTTGAGAGGATCTGCAGAGAAGAATGGAAGAAACTCCCCAAATACAGGTGTGCCAAGCTTGTAGCGTCAAACCCAAGAAGACTGTAATTGCTGCCAAAGGTGCTTCAACATAGTACTGAGTAAAGGGTCTGTATACTTATGTAAATGTAATATTTAAGTTGATTTATTATTATTTCTAAAAACCTGTTTTTGCTTTGTCATTGTGGGGTATTGTGTGTAGATTGATGGGGGGGGGGCAGGTAATTCTACTTTACAGTTAACATTTAATTCAGAACGTGTTGGTGAAATTATTTCTGTCAACCCACAAGACGGTTATCACATCAACTGGCCACACACAGAGTGATAGACAGGGGCAATATTGCTGGAAATTAATTCGCAAATATTGTGTTAAGTTTGGCTTTTTAAGCCAATAGTGGCTAACCAGGGGTGGGATAATGTTGATTAGATAATAGCTGGGAGCTCGCAGAGTCTTAAACTTGTTGTTGACAGTTTGCATTGGAACAAGTGAAAATCTAATGTACTTTCAGAACTGTTTGGCTACTCATAGGTGGGCAGCGAGCTACTGGGATCTATCTATCTGTTGGAGAGCCCTGGCTAGATGGGGAATATTTATATCCCCTTAGTGGTTCATCACGTAAGCAAAAGGGAATATGTTCCATCATCTATGTTTGTTTTGTACAAATTGTCCACCGATATTCATGTAATTTCTCTGTTTTTTTTTTGCAGTATGAAAGTTTATTTCAAATGTTTGTTCTTTGTCATTGCCAAAGTAATTTATAGAATGTACTTTTCCCCAGTCATTCACTCTTTTTCATTCTGAACACATCCTGGCAGATCTGAAGCTAATGTGACTTTCATACATTCAGATCTAATGCAGCGTGGATCAGATGACAGAGGTCACATTTATGTGCCGGGGTGTAACCGAGGTCATAGATGCTCCATAGCCATTCATTTGAGTGTTTTATATAATCAAGAAATGGAACAGGAAGATCACAACATTGGTTTGGGGGTGGGGGGTGTTTACTACTGTAGCCTACCATGGGGTATGTAGAGTAGATATGTGGTATTGGAGTATGGGCCTGATTGGTGAGTGCTGTAGAGATTGTTGTCCTTCTGGAAGGCTGTCCCATTAATTCATAAAAATCCTACAATGTGATTTCTGGACTTTTTTTCTCTCTTTTTGTCTGTCATAGTTGAAGTGTTCCTGTGATGAAAATTACAGGCCTCTCTCATCTTTTTAAGTGGGAGAACTTGCACAATTGGTGGCTGACTAAATACTTTTTTGCCCCACTGTATATATATATATAAGAGATATATCTAGGGTAAGCTTGACATGGTGTAATTGACTCAACACAAACACATAACACTTCAGATGTCTTATTGAATCATTAAAATCAGTTGTTATTTCAATTCAGGAAGTAAACCAAGTTCCAATTCCACATTTTCCCAACTGAAAAGCATTGAAGAGCATTTGAATTTCAGTGTATTTCCTGAATTGACACCAACCCTGGTTGGTAAACAGAAAAAAATGTCAACATAAAGAAGGTATGTAGGCTACTATGCCTCTAATATGTGTAATTAATACTAATAATATACTTACGGGCTTCAAACTCACTGAGGAGCAACAGCCTCTCTGACTGTGAACGTTCTGTTGTGACTTTCTGGACAAAAAAACACACAAACAGCAACATTTAGGGTGGAATAGCCAAGAGTGAAAGTCATCCGGTATTGTCCGGTAAAAACAAATAATCACCACAGTAAAACTTGAACCTGTCACAATAATTCAGACCATTATTTAACATTACGGCATGTCAGCTGCAGGAAAATGAGCGAATTCACTTTAAAACGGGCGCTATACACTTCTAAACTGCGGTTAGAGAACAACAATTTTATTCACCCCAAGGTGGAGATAAGTGTTTGAGACGCGCGTGTACAGCAGACTGGCAGCATCAATTCAGACGACAAGTGGACTTAATGACAAACACCTGCAGGTTTTACGTAACGGGTGTCTCTTTCCATCAGCGCACTGTTTGGATGATGGAATGATTCTGTGATTGGACAAACGTGTGCGGGAAGCCAACGGGAGCACCTTTTGAAGTGGTTGACCAATCAGATGAAAACATCATGACTGGTTGTATTGATGCCACATTAAAAAGGCATGATAAAAGTTATATGAACAACCTTTACTAGGTCCTACAGAAATTATAGTAAATTAATAGGGATTTTATATACAATCCTCTGGTTAGACCCATAAATGTTTCTCGTGCACGCGCACACACGCTAGGGGTCTTCATAGGTCTAAAAGATTTGGACCTGTTACGAAACGGACCTGGGGCTTTCCCACGCGGACCAAAAATGTTTAAAATATAGGAGACCTGTTCCGAACGGACCTGGGACCAACTTTTTTTTTTAAAGCTACTTCATTAACCGGAGATAATAAAGAGCGCGAGAGAGAGGTATCGTTCTAGCAAGCCCCTTTGACGGCATCAAACGAGGAGAAGCTAGTTAAGCTAGATAACGTTAGCTAGCTAGGCTAATTAAGGCTGCAGAGCACGCGCTTTCAAATCCTACAGATAACAATCACTCCATTCAGAATATCAAGTAGCAGTATACCTGTTGGCACTTGGTCGTTGTAGCCTAACTTTTAATGACATCATTTTAATTCCATCCTCCATTGATTAGATATCTTTTTTATTATTATTATTATTTATTTTTTAAATAATAACAAATCAATACATAAAGCACATGAGGGAACACAAGCATACATAGATTACAAACAATAGACAATCGAGCTAGGGGTGGGGCTGGGGGCGGGGCTAGGGGGTACAATATCACATTACAATTACACAAGGACCTTAAGGGACATGCATATACTTACAATTCTAACAGCTTTTTTGTTAGTAGAGTATTTAACCGTCTTAAAATACAGAAATACAATTTCTTTTTGTAGGGTACGAAAATGTGGTTTTCTGTTTGTAAATTTACATTTGTGTATATGAAATTTGGCCAAAAGAATAATGATATTAATTCATAAAAATGATTCCGCTTAATTCTATTGTATGTAAAGAATCCAAACAGTACATCTCTCCACAATAGTGTAAAATCTTCATAAATGTGTTCAATTATAAACCTACTGATGTCTTGCCACAGTTTTCTTACATGCATACAATGCCAAAAAGATGCAAAACTGTGTCTGGGTGGTCATTACAAAAGGAGCAATTTGAGTTGATGTTTTCCTTAAACTTCTTCATATAGTGGTTGGCAGGATAATATTTATGAATAATTTTAAAGGAAACTTCCTTAATTTTGTTAACAAGTAGGTATGTGTGTGGCAACATCCAAACTTTTTCCCAACAGATATTATCAATAAATCCATTCCAATAAGGCATGACATAAGGTATAGATACAACATCCTGCTGAAACAAGGATCGTATCGCTCTGTTGTTGAATGGACCAAAAGAGAAACAAATCTTTCCTACTGATGAGTCAACAGGGTCAAGAAGGTAGGCTCTGAGGGTCAGGTCTTGACATGTTCCTGAATAATAAAGCAACACCCGAGGGAATGGCATCTAAAACAATTGCAAAATCTTTAGGTGTTACAGGGACCTTGTAAAGTGATAAGAATTCTTTATAACTGAGTAAAAGACCCTCTGCATTTACCAGTTGGCTCACCAATAGGATATTATTTCAGAACCAATATTCTAAAAACAGAGAGGTATTTTTATAAAATATATCCCGATTATTCCATATATAATATCTGTGTGGAGAGAAAATTGTGTTTATAAATTAAGGACCATGACAAGAAAACCTGCCGATGAAAAGCAGAAAGTTTCACTGGAACTTTGCCAATATTATAATTGCAGAACAACATGAAGTTAAGGCCACCAAAAGTAGAGAAGACATGATGAGGAATATAATTCCAGATAGACGTGGGTCTTCTTAAGAATTGTTTTATCCAATTGATCTTAAAAGTATTATTTAAAGTAGTAAAGTCTAGTAAATTCAGTCCACCATTCTCATAAGTGTTCATTACAACAGTTTTCCTAATGTAATGGGTACGGTTTCTCCAAAGAAAGTTGAAAAGCATCTGGTCTATCTCCTTGCTTATTTTACGGTCAAGATATAAAGACAGAGCACTATATGTTAGTCTAGAGATACCTTCAGCCTTGGTTATTAGGACTCTACCTTTTAAAGATAAGTCACTCTGTTGCCATTGATTTAGTTTCTTCTGGGTTTTTTTAATAAGAGGGTTCAAATGTAGTAAGCTTCTAGACTTCTGATCCTTTGTAATGGTTATGCCTAAATATGTAAGTTCTTCTTTTACTGGAATACCATAATATGAAGGTGTCACATCATCTTTGACAGCTATGAGTTCACATTTATTAATGTTAAGATATAGACCAGACGCTTTGGAAAATGACTGTATTACATTGATCGATATGGGAATTTGGTTAGAGTCTTATAATAATTTCTTTACCAGCTATGGAAACCTTGTATAGGACTATTATTTAAAGAATTTGCAAGAAGTTGGGTGATTAATGAAAACAGGTATGGAGAGATAAGACAACCTTGCCTAATTCCTCTCTTTAATGCAAATCTAGGTGAGGTGCCATATTTCAATTTGATAGAGCGGTTACCATTTGCATAGAGTCTTAATAGCATTACAGAAAAAATATCTACTGTGTCAAATACTTTATAAAAATCTAAAAATAATATGAAGCTATCCTCAGTTATTAGGTCTGAGTAGTCAAGTACGTCTAATACTAGTCTGACATTGTTAGAAATATGTCTGTTCCTCATGAAGCCAGACTGTGTTTCATCAATGATTGCATCCAGGACTTCTTTAATTATTTTTGCAAGTAGTAAGGCTAATATCTTATAGTCATTATTAAGAAGACAAATTGGACGCCAGTTATCGATGAGCAGCACTTCTTTTTTAGGCTTAGGCATCAGTGTTATTAACCCCTGATTCATGGTAGGAGGGAGAACATTGTTTTTAATACTCTCTAAAAAGTCTTCAAATAGGAAGGGAGCTACTTGTTCAGAAAATAATTTGTAAAATTCTGATGTAATTCCATCAACACCTGGTGATTTATTGTTCTTTAGATGTTTGATAGACTCTATAATCTCTTCAACTTTGATGGGTTCATCACACTGTTTAGATTCTATATCACTGATAGAGTGAACATTATTCAGTGAGTTAAAAAACATATCTGTGGATTCCTGACAGTATGTAGAGCTATACAATTTTCTGTAAAAATTGCTGCAGTATTTAACGATTAATTTTTGGTCATCTGTAATAACACCATCAATGTTTAATTTATGGATAGTGTTATTTTTCGAGTGAAATTTCTCAAGTATACAGAAATAGGATAAATTCTGTTCTCCCTCCTCAATCCATTTTTCCCTAGATCTAATAACGGCTCCTTCTGCTTTTAATTTATATATATTATCCAGTTTATTTGGTAACTCAATTAGTTCCATCTTCTCCTCCCCCAAGAGGTCGGCTGGGGACCTCTGAGAAAGGGAAGTTATCCTAATGATCACCTTTTCCTCCTCAGCTCTTCTGGTCTTAGCAAGATTACTACCATATTTTCTAAGATATTTGGACACCTCAAATTTAAAGAGCTCCCAGTTCTTGCAATAAGATTTTTCTTCACAAGCCCTTTCCCAAAAGTGTGAGAGCAGATCTTTAACCTCAAATGTAACTATATCATTATTTAATAATGAGCTATTTAGCTTCCAGTAGGATGCTCTACCAAGGTTCGTATCAGGGTAAATATTTTGATATCAATGTAAATAGCCCTATGGTCTGTGAGGGAGTAGTACAAATATTTGTAGTAACACACTCACTATCAATACATTTGGATATAAGCCAAAAATCTATTCTGGATTGTCTGGAGCCTGTTTTGTTACTCCAAGTGAATGATCTTTCAGCCAGAAACCTCTCTCTCCATATATCAGTAAGATCAAACTTTTCCATAACAAGTATTAAACCCAAATTCTGATTGGTTGGCCTACCTGGGGGCCATCTATCAGTTGAATTATCTATTGTAATGTTAAAGTCCTCTCCTATCAATAATAACGAATTGGGAAATTTAGATAACCAATGAAGTATATGTTTCTCTATAGATTCAACCAACTCATCATTCTCATGTTTGGTGTTGTACCCGTAGAAGTTTACAGTAATGAGCGTAATGTCATTGTAACTGATCACAAGACAAATAAAGTGACCAAAGGGGTCACAGAGTGTAGAATATTACCACCAAAGGTATTTTTCATTGTAGTGACACCAGCGGAGAGCCAAATATCGTTGCCCCACTGTGACCTCCAGAAGTTGGCATCAGCCAAAATTGAGTGAGACTCTTGAAAAAGCAAAACTCTGTTCGAAATTGTTTAGCAAATAAAAACAAGGCCTTGCGCTTCAACCTGTTTCGTAACCCCTAGCATTAAGAGATAATATAGACAGACAAAACAGAAAAGATTATATAAAAGTATAAACTGTAGTAGGATGAGTCAAAGACGTAGGAGCAGTGAACGTAAACGACAAGGAACCGAGATCTGCACCATTTAAGTCAATTTAAAGTGAAAATAGCTTATTCCATAACCTTTGAGCTAGACATTATCTGGCTTTGAAATTAAACTCAACTGGAAATGATGTTCAAGACCAAACCAAGGCTTCTTGTAGTAAGAGAGACTAAAAACCCTCTTTAGTGTAATCAGGAACTATTCTGAGAAATAAAACAACAAATAATAATTTAAATAAAAGGGTACCTACTATTTTAAGTACATATGAAAACTGATCATAAAATAATTGAATAACAAAATGTTTTACATTTAAGACCTTTTTGAAATAAGTATTAATAACTAAATAGAACAATAACCGTGTAAAGTCAGAGCAGACCTGTATGCCATTTAAAACAGTATCTTAGTTACTGTATACATAAAACATAAATTCAGCTTTCAATCTTCATCGTAAGTTTGTAAACAAAATAGGTCTTCTGGTCATACAAGAACAAACTAATAAATTGAAATACCTGAGTATTCCTGAAAAATAGTCACCTGATGCTTATTAGGTAAACAACATAAGGAAAATGAGAATACCATGGCTGAAACCATCAACCTGTTCCTTCTGGTGAGATTTTAGGGAGGAATATGGATTTCTGAACCGTTGATGAAACCTCGCCCTCTGACGAAGTAAGCAGCCTTCCCCTCACTTCGTCTTGATCGTTGGCCACAACTTGTTCCTTCTTTCTATGTCCTCCGGGCTGTGATGCTCGGTGAAACGCATACCATGGCTCTGAAGGAAGGCGTTCTTCCTAGCAGCTTTCCAGACAGCATCCCTGTAGAATCTGGTAGTGAATAGGATGATGATACCCCTGGGTCTTGAATCGTTTTGCTGTTGCTTCTTGCCGAGGCGATGTACAACGTCGATGGTATCACCAACTTTGTTCTTCTCTGCAGGCAAAATTCTTGGCAGATGCAGATAGCCTCTCCTCACACATCTTCATTCTCCACCTCTGGCAAGCCGCAGAGTCTCAGGTTCCATCTTCTTGTGTATTGTTCCAGATCAGTGAGACGTCTATGGTAGACATTGTTATTCTTTTCCACCCTTTCCACATTTTTTCAACTTTTGCCACTCTCTTTCACATCCTTAATTTCACCACATGCAAACTCCACAGTCTTTTTCAAGCCTTCGATAACCATGGTGTTCGCGCCTACCATTTTCTCAATGGCGTCACACCTGGAGTTGATGAGTAAGGAGAGGGTAGCCACGATGTCAGAGTTCATGTTGGGTTTTTGAAGGGTGGAGGTTTGCACGGAGTAACCGGTAAAGAGGGGAATTCGTCATCTTCAGCATTCGAAAGCATGATATTATCCATGGCGAAGCGTAGTTATGGCTTGCCGCGTTCAGAGCTTGTCGGAACTAGGAAAGTTGAACATTTCGGGAGGTGCCAAGATGGCTGCTTGAACAGACACTTTTTACCGAGCTCCGTACCAAACTTCAGAAAGATTGTGAAAAAAAAAAAGTTTAGTCATTATTATTTTTATTTGTTCAAGATATAAGACCTTTCCTATAACTGGAATGATAATTAAATCATTTATTTCAGCATGTCCAGGCAAAGTCGTGACAAAAAAAGAAAGGAAGAAGTTAGCCGTTCTATTGCTAATCAA
>NW_024607460.1:17500-26778 GCF_018296145.1 Oncorhynchus tshawytscha | reverse complement strand
TTAGTGATCAGCTATGAAAAGCCAACTGATATTTACTCCTGAGGAGGTGCTGACTTGCTGCACCCTCGACAACTACTGTGATTATTATTATTTGACCATGCTGGTCATTTATGAACATTTGAACATCTTGGCCATGTTCTGTTATAATCTTCACTCAGCACAGCCAGAGGACGACTGGCCACCCCTCATAGCCTGGTTCCTCTCTAGGTTTCTTCCTGGGTTTTGGCCTTTCTAGGGAGTTTTTCCTAGCCACCTGCATTGCTTGCGGTTTGGGGTTTAAGGCTGAGTTTCTGTACAGAACTTTGAGATATCAGCTGGGCTATATAGATAAATTTGCTCAGTGCGAATGTGGCCTGTAATCCATGGCTTCTGGTTGGGGTATGTACGTACAGTCACTGTGGGAATGACGACCTCATGCACTTATTGATAAAGCCAGTGACTAATGTGGTGTACTCCTTAGTGCCATGGTAAGAATAGTATAAAGCTAAGGCAGGCCTTAAGGCTTAAGCAGGTGCGTGTGGAGGAAGTAGCGGAAATTGTACCGTATATTGATTGTAGAAGAGTTCCATTCCAAAGTAACCAGGAAGGAAAAGCACAGAAACCTACCAGACAATGATAAAAGGTCCCAGGGCGTCCCATGTTATCTTAACCTGTCTTGTACAAACACCATAAACATAAATGCAGCCTCTTTATGGTCAAAAGAGGGCATCATAGAAGCAGTGGCTGAGAGAGCAGCACACCCCCCCCCTCACCCCCCCGCAACGGAAATGAAAAGCAAATGTTGCTTTCCAAGCAACCAAACAATCAATAAACACAACCCCAATCAGTAATCGATCAGCTAACTATCAGGTGAAGTCATGTGTGAAGATGCAGCCGTCTTTACCATGAATAATGAGTTTAGCATTGATCTGTTTATGATGAAGATGATGATGTTTATGATGAAGATGAGGATGTTTATGATGAAGATTATGATGTTTATGATGAAGATGAGGATGTTTATGATGAAGATTATAATGTTTATGATGGAGATTATTATGTTTATGATGAAGATGATGATGTTTATGATGAAGATTATGTTTATGTTGAAGATTATAATGTTTATGATGAAGATGATGTTTATGATGAAGATGTAGCAAAAAAACGTCATTAAGTGAATGTTTTAACTTGTAACTTTCACAGTGATCTTTTCCAAAGCTAACGAGAATAACATGTACTGTATGAACGATGTGGTGTATGAGAAATCTACTCATTATCAAGCTCTAACAAGCTGCATCATATGGGGTATTATGAGGTTGCACTAAAAAATGTGCTATGCAGCTAAAAATCTGGTACAATGTGTTTTGTACATGAACCCTGTCAAATAAACAAATAACAACACACGGACTGAGGCAGGAAAGGTAGAGCGGGGGGAGGGGCCAGGAAAGGTAGAGCGGGGGAGGGGCCAGGAAAGGTAGAGCGGGGGAGGGGCCAGGAAAGGTAGAGCGGGGGGGAGGGGCCAGGAAAGGTAGAGCGGGGGGGAGGGGCCAGGAAAGGTAGAGCGGGGGAGGGGCCAGGAAAGGTAGAGCGGGGGGGAGGGGCCAGGAAAGAGGAAGCCTAAAGTCTATTCAAGCACTAGAGCCTTTCCCGTCTGTCACTAAAATACTGTTATGATTGTCTGTGCTGTTCTCTGACTCTATGGATGAGGATTTGTGTTCCCCTATCAAACTAAGCTGTCAGCCAGGTCGTCCAGGGTTAATCCAGGAGGTTGGGCCCACACGGCACCCTATTCCCTATGCAGTGCACTACTTTTAACCAGTACTCTATGGGCCCCGGTCAAAAGTAGTGCACTTCATAGGGAATAGGGTGTCCCAAATAGCCATTTGGGACACAGTCCGGACTTTATTCTGTCCCCAAATGACAGATATAGACATAGAAACTGCAGATAGGCAGACACACACACATGCACACACACACACACACATGCACACACACACACACACACACAGACCTGGAGAGAATGGGAGAAAGAAAAGATAATAAACAAACATCCAATATTGTATGAGCTCTGACAGAGCAGCCTACTGTCAACACAACCACAGTGGCTTTATAAACACTGACAGAACAGCCTACTGTCAACACAACCACAGTGACTATATAAACGCTGACAGAACAGCCTACTGTCAACACAACCACAGTGACTATATAAACGCTGACAGAACAGCCTACTGTCAACACAACCACAGTGGCTTTATAAACACTGACAGAACAGCCTACTGTCAACACAACCACAGTGGCTTTATAAGATGCTGACAGAACAGCCAACTGTCAACACAACCACAGTGGCTTTATAAGATGCTGACAGAACAGCCTACTGTCAACACAACCACAGTGACTATATAAACGCTGACAGAACAGCCTACTGTCAACACAACCACAGTGACTATATAAACGCTGACAGAACAGCCTACTGTCAACACAACCACAGTGGCTTTATAAACACTGACAGAACAGCCTACTGTCAACACAACCACAGTGGCTTTATAAGATGCTGACAGAACAGCCTACTGTCAACACAACCACAGTGGCTTTATAAGATGCTGACAGAACAGCCTACTGTCAACACAACCACAGTGGCTTTATAAGATGCTGACAGAACAGCCTACTGTCAACACAACCACAGTGGCTTTATAAGATGCTGACAGAGCAGCCTACTGTCAACACAACCACAGTGACTTTATAAGATGCTGACAGAACAGCCTACTGTCAACACAACCACAGTGGCTTTATAAGATGCTGACAGAGCAGCCTACTGTCAACACAACCACAGTGACTTTATAAACGCTGACAGAGCAGCCTACTGTCAACACAACCACAGTGGCTTTATAAACACTGACAGAGCAGCCTACTGTCAACACAACCACAGTGACTTTATAAGATGCTGACAGAGCAGCCTACTGTCAACACAACCACAGTGACTATATAAACACTGACAGAGCAGCCTACTGTCAACACAACCACAGTGACTATATAAACACTGACAGAGCAGCCTACTGTCAACACAACCACAGTGACTATATAAACGCTGACAGAACAGCCTACTGTCAACACAACCACAGTGACTATATAAACGCTGACAGAACAGCCTACTGTCAACACAACCACAGTGGCTTTATAAACACTGACAGAACAGCCTACTGTCAACACAACCACAGTGGCTTTATAAGATGCTGACAGAACTGCCTACTGTCAACACAACCACAGTGGCTTTATAAGATGCTGACAGAACAGCCTACTGTCAACACAACCACAGTGGCTTTATAAGATGCTGACAGAACAGCCTACTGTCAACACAACCACAGTGGCTTTATAAGATGCTGACAGAGCAGCCTACTGTCAACACAACCACAGTGACTTTATAAACGCTGACAGAGCAGCCTACTGTCAACACAACCACAGTGGCTTTATAAACACTGACAGAGCAGCCTACTGTCAACACAACCACAGTGACTTTATAAGATGCTGACAGAGCAGACTACTGTCAACACAACCACAGTGACTATATAAACACTGACAGAGCAGCCTACTGTCAACACAACCACAGTGACTATATAAACACTGACAGAGCAGCCTACTGTCAACACAACCACAGTGACTATATAAACGCTGACAGAACAGCCTACTGTCAACACAACCACAGTGACTATATAAACGCTGACAGAACAGCCTACTGTCAACACAACCACAGTGGCTTTATAAACACTGACAGAACAGCCTACTGTCAACACAACCACAGTGGCTTTATAAGATGCTGACAGAACAGCCTACTGTCAACACAACCACAGTGGCTTTATAAGATGCTGACAGAACAGCCTACTGTCAACACAACCACAGTGGCTTTATAAGATGCTGACAGATCAGCCTACTGTCAACACAACCACAGTGGCTTTATAAGATGCTGACAGAGCAGCCTACTGTCAACACAACCACAGTGACTTTATAAGATGCTGACAGAGCAGCCTACTGTCAACACAACCACAGTGACTTTATAAACGCTGACAGAGCAGCCTACTGTCAACACAACCACAGTGGCTTTATAAACACTGACAGAGCAGCCTACTGTCAACACAACCACAGTGGCTATATAAACGCTGACAGAGCAGCCTACTGTCAACACAACCACAGTGACTTTATAAGATGCTGACAGAGCAGCCTACTGTCAACACAACCACAGTGACTATATAAACACTGACAGAGCAGCCTACTGTCAAAACAACCACAGTGGCTTTATAAGATGCTGACAGAGCAGCCTACTGTCAACACAACCACAGTGACTTTATAAACGCTGACAGAGCAGCCTACTGTCAACACAACCACAGTGACTTTATAAGATGCTGACAGAGCAGCCTACTGTCAACACAACCACAGTGACTTTATAAGATGCTGACAGAGCAGCCTACTGTCAACACAACCACAGTGGCTTTATAAGATGCTGACAGAGCAGCCTACTGTCAACACAACCACAGTGGCTTTATAAGATGCTGACAGAGAAGCCTACTGTCAACACAACCACAGTGACTATATAAACGCTGACAGAGCAGCCTACAGTCAACACAACCACAGTGACTTTATAAACGCTGACAGAGCAGCCTACTGTCAACACAACCACAGTGACTTTATAAACACCGACAGAGCAGCCTACTGTCAACACAACCACAGTGGCTAATAAGACACATTATATTCCCCAGTATAATGCTAATAAGACACATTATATTCCCCGGTATAATGCTAATAAGACACATTATATTCCCCAGTATAATGCTAATAAGACACATTATATTCCCCAGTATAATGCTACGACACATTATATTCCCCAGTATAATGCTAATAAGACACATTATATTCCCCAGCATAATGCTAATAAGACACATTATATTCCCCAGTATAATGCTAATAAGACACATTATATTCTCCAGTATAATGCTAATTAGACACATTATATTCCCCAGTATAATGCTAATAAGACACATTATATTCCCCAGTATAATGTTAATTAATAAGACACTTTATATTCCCCAGTATAATGCTAATAAGACACATTATATTCCCCAGTATAATGGTAATTAATAAGACACTTTATATTCCCCAGTATAATGCTAATAAGACACATTATATTCCCCTGTATAATGCTAATAAGACACATTATATTCCCCAGTATAATGCTAATAAGACACATTATATTCCCCAGTATAATGTTAATTAATAAGACACATTATATTCCCCAGTATAATGCTAATAAGACACATTTTATTCCCCAGTATACTGTTAATTAATAAGACACTTTATATTCCCCAGTATAATGCTAATAAGACACATTATATTCCCCAGTATAATGTTAATTAATAAGACACATTATATTCCCTAGTATAATGCTAATAAGACACATTATATTCCCCAGTATAATGCTAATAAGACACATTATATTCCCCAGCATAATGCTAATAAGACACATTATATTCCCCAGTATAATGCTAATAAGACACATTATATTCCCCAGTATAATGCTAATAAGATACATTATATTCCCCAGTATAATGCTAATAAGACACATTATATTCCCCGGTATAATGTTAATTAATAAGACACATTATATTCCCCAGTATAATGCTAATAAGACACATTATATTCCCCAGTATAATGCTAATAAGACACATTATATTCCCCAGTATAATGCTAATAAGACACATTATATTCCCCAGTATAATGCTAATAAGACACATTATATTCCCCGGTATAATGCTAATATGACACATTATATTCCCCAGTATAATGCTAATAAGACACATTATATTCCCCAGTATAATGCTTATAAGACACATTATATTCCCCAGTATAATGCTAATAAGACACATTTTATTCCCCAGTATACTGTTAATTAATAAGACACTTTATATTCCCCAGTATAATGCTAATAAGACACATTATATTCCCCAGTATAATGCTAATAAGACACATTATATTCCCCAGTATAATGTTAATTAATAAGACACTTTATATTCCCCAGTATAATGCTAATAAGACACATTATATTCCCCAGTATAATGCTAATAAGACACATTATATTCCCCAGTATAATTCTAATAAGATACATTATATTCCCCAGTATAATGCTAATAAGACACATTATATTCCCCAGTATAATGCTAATAAGACACATTATATTCCCCAGTATAATGCTAATAAGACACATTATATTCCCCAGCATAATGTTAATAAGACACATTATATTCCCCAGTATAATGTTAATAAGACACATTATATTCCCCAGTATAATGTTAATTAATAAGACACATTATATTCCCTAGTATAATGCTAATAAGACACATTATATTCCCCAGTATAATGCTAATAAGACACATTATATTCCCCAGCATAATGCTAATAAGACACATTATATTCCCCAGTATAATGCTAATAAGACACATTATATTCCCCAGTATAATGCTAATAAGACACATTATATTCCCCAGTATAATGTTAATTATTAAGACACATTATATTCCCCAGTATAATGCTAATAAGACACATTATATTCCCTAGTATAATGCTAATAAGACACATTATATTCCCCAGTATAATGCTAATAAGACACATTATATTCCCCAGTATAATGCTAATAAGATACATTATATTCCCCAGTATAATGCTAATAAGACACATTATATTCCCCGGTATAATGTTAATTAATAAGACACATTATATTCCCCAGTATAATGCTAATAAGACACATTATATTCCCCAGTATAATGCTAATAAGACACATTATATTCCCCAGTATAATGCTAATAAGACACATTATATTCCCCAGTATAATGCTAATATGACACATTATATTCCCCAGTATAATGCTAATAAGACACATTATATTCCCCAGTATAATGCTAATAAGACACATTATATTCCCCAGTATAATGCTAATAAGACACATTATATTCCCCAGTATAATGCTAATAAGATACATTATATTCCCCAGTATAATGCTAATAAGACACATTATATTCCCCGGTATAATGTTAATTAATAAGACACATTATATTCCCCAGTATAATGCTAATAAGACACATTATATTCCCCAGTATAATGCTAATAAGACACATTATATTCCCCAGTATAATGCTAATAAGACACATTATATTCCCCAGTATAATGCTAATATGACACATTATATTCCCCAGTATAATGCTAATAAGACACATTATATTCCCCAGTATAATGCTAATAAGACACATTATATTCCCCAGTATAATGTAACATCTGAAAAGCTTAAGCACGTGTTATTTTATTCCATCCAGTCAGATCATTGTCTTCAACATGAGCTCAGAGACTAGGGAGGGGACTGCACGTGTGTATGTCTGCATGTATTAGACCAGACAGATGTTGCAGGTCCTGCTGGGTAGTCTTCAGGGTCACTAGGGAACAGAGACCATGTGCTTATTTCTGAGAAGTGCTGGGACTCACACCTAGGATGGTAATTACACACACACACACACCATCAGCACCTACAAGGGCTGTCCTCTCCTCACGACTCACACCGTGAACAGGAAACAGAGTAGAATTTATGTAAAGGAAATCTGACATAGGAAAGACGAGCACCAACTCTAAACCCATATATCACTGCACTAATGGGCAACATCGCCTGAATAAGAGATATAAACAGGCCGCCATTTCATTTATGTAGTCTGTACTGCACTGTACAGTAAGGCTGCTTCCGATTGGTAGACGAAGGAAGGGTTCCCTAACCCCTCCCCTCACAGCCTAAAACCATTGTGATGTCATCTAGATTAACCCTGTAAATCCACATTGTGGAATCATCTCTCTATCGATCTCTATCCTTCTTCACTCCGTCCTCCACTCTTCCTCCTCCCTCTTCCTCTCTTTCCTCCTCTCTCTCTCTCTCTTCTTATCCAACAGCATGAAAGTACAGTAGTCTATTCTGTCTATTTCACACAAATAAATATCTTCTGAGTTGATAATCTCATCAACGTGACCTCCCAAACCCCCTACAGTATTTCCTCCACAGGCAAACACAGTCTCCATTCAACATCCACAAACACAGTCTCAATTCAACAAACACAAACACAGTCTCCATTCAACACCCACAAACACAGTCTCAATTCAACACCCACAAACACAGTCTCAATTCAACACCCACAAACACAGTCTCAATTCAACATCCACAAACACAGTCTCAATTCAACACCCACAAACACAGTCTCAATTCAACACCCACAAACACAGTCTCCATTCAACATCCACAAACACAGTCTCAATTCAACACCCACAAACACAGTCTCAATTCAACACCCACAAACACAGTCTCAATTCAACATCCACAAACACAGTCTCAATTCAACACCCACAAACACAGTCTCAATTCAACATCCACAAACACAGTCTCAATTCAACATCCTCAAACACAGTCTCAATTCAACATCCACAAACACAGTCTCAATTCAACAAACACAGTCTCAATTCAACAAACACAGTCTCAATTCAACAAACACAGTCTCAATTCAACATCCACAAACACAGTCTCAATTCAACATCCTCAAACACAGTCTCAATTCAACAAACACAGTCTCAATTCAACAAACACAGTCTCAATTCAACAAACACAGTCTCAAATCAACATGCACAAACACAGTCTCCATTCAACAAACACAAACAGCAGTGATCATACAAATTGTTATCTTGCTGCCCTTCTCTCTTTGATTGGGCTGAGCTCACCCTGCAGGGAAGCCCCTCCACCCACCCACACACACCCACACACACACACACACACACACACACACACACACACACACACACACACACATACACACACACACACACACACCTCTCTAAATCAGAGGAGGTTTCTGTGGGTCACCTTTTGGAGCAGCAGAGCACCAGAGTATTTTGTTGAAAGAGCAATGATTTGTTTTCCATAAGAGACGGCCCATTGCTGAACCCTGAAAAACAGAAAGGAAATACAGGAAATTAGTGTAAGCTTTGTAAAAACCCAAATACAATTCAAGTACAATTGGCCCAATAGAAGAACTCAGTTTACTGTCAATTTATTCTAGTAGTCCATGGCAACAGCACCTGCCTGGTTCTTCAGAATTCATTTATTCAAAACACAACTAGTTTCCTCTCTAGGTTCCTTTCTAGGTTCCTGCATTTTAGGGACTGTTTCCTAGCCTCTGCTTGGCTTGCTCTTTGGGGTTTTCGGCTGGGGATCTGTAAAGAAACTGCTGATGAAA
>NW_024607460.1:0-15000 GCF_018296145.1 Oncorhynchus tshawytscha | reverse complement strand
TGAGCTGGGGGACAGATGGGGGTTAGAGAGGTGAGCTGGGGAACAGATGGGGGTTAGAGAGGTGAGCTGGGGAACAGATGGGGGTTAGAGAGGTGAGCTGGGTAACAGATGGGGTTAGAGAGGTGAGCTGGGGAACAGATGGGGGTTAGAGAGGTGAGCTGGGGAACAGATGGGGGTTAGAGAGGTGAGCTGGGGAACAGATGGGGGTTAGAGAGGTGAGCTGGGGAACAGATGGGGGTTAGAGAGGTGAGCTGGGGAACAGATGGGGTTAGAGAGGTGAGCTGGGGAACAGATGGGGTTAGAGAGGTGAGCTGGGGAACAGATGGGGGTTAGAGAGGTGAGCTGGGGAACAGATGGGGGTTAGAGAGGTGAGCTGGGGAACAGATGGGGGTTAGAGAGGTGAGCTGGGGGACAGATGGGGGTTAGAGAGGTGAGCTGGGGGACAGATGGGGGTTAGAGAGGTGAGCTGGTGGAACAGATGGGGTTAGAGAGGTGAGCTGGGGAACAGATGGGGGTTAGAGAGGTGAGCTGGGGAACAGATGGGGGTTAGAGAGGTGAGCTGGGGAACAGATGGGGGTTAGAGAGGTGAGCTGGGGAACAGATGGGGGTTAGAGAGGTGAGCTGGGGGACAGATGGGGGTTAGAGAGGTGAGCTGGGGAACAGATGGGGGTTAGAGAGGTGAGCTGGGGAACAGATTGGGGTTAGAGAGGTGAGCTGGGGAACAGATGGGGGTTAGAGAGGTGAGCTGGGGAACAGATGGGGGTTAGAGAGGTGAGCTGGGGAACAAATGGGGGTTAGAGAGGTGAGCTGGGGAACAGATGGGGGTTAGAGAGGTGAGCTGGGGAACAGATGGGGTTTAGAGAGGTGAGCTGGGGAACAGATGGGGGTTAGAGAGGTGAGCTGGGGGACAGATGGGGTTTAGAGAGGTGAGCTGGGGAACAGATGGGGGTTAGAGAGGTGAGCTGGGGAACAGATGGGGGTTAGAGAGGTGAGCTGGGGAACAGATGGGGGTTAGAGAGGTGAGCTGGGGAACAGATGGGGGTTAGAGAGGTGAGCTGGGGAACAGATGGGGGTTAGAGAGGTGAGCTGGGGAAAAGATGGGGGTTAGAGAGGTGAGCTGGGGAACAGATGGGGGTTAGAGAGGTGAGCTGGGGAACAGATGGGGTTAGAGAGGTGAGCTGGGGAACAGATGGGGTTAGAGAGGTGAGCTGGGGAACAGATGGGGGTTAGAGAGGTGAGCTGGGGAACAGATGGGGGTTAGAGAGGTGAGCTGGGGGACAGATGGGGGTTAGAGAGGTGAGCTGGGGGACAGATGGGGGTTAGAGAGGTGAGCTGGGGAACAGATGGGGGTTAGAGAGGTGAGCTGGGGGACAGATGGGGGTTAGAGAGGTGAGCTGGGGGACAGATGGGGGTTAGAGAGGTGAGCTGGGGGACAGATGGGGGTTAGAGAGGTGAGCTGGGGACAGATGGGGTTAGAGAGGTGAGCTGGGGGACAGATGGGGGTTAGAGAGGTGAGCTGGGGACAGATGGGGGTTAGAGAGGTGAGCTGGGGGACAGATGGGGGTTAGAGAGGTGAGCTGGGGGACAGATGGGGGTTAGAGAGGTGAGCTGGGGGACAGATGGGGGTTAGAGAGGTGAGCTGGGGGACAGATGGGGGTTAGAGAGGTGAGCTGGGGAACAGATGGGGGTTAGAGAGGTGAGCTGGGAACAGATGGGGGTTAGAGAGGTGAGCTGGGGAACAGATGGGGGTTAGAGAGGTGAGCTGGGGGACAGATGGGGTTAGAGAGGTGAGCTGGGGAACAGATGGGGGTTAGAGAGGTGAGCTGGGGAACAGATGGGGGTTAGAGAGGTGAGCTGGGGAACAGATGGGGTTAGAGAGGTGAGCTGGGGGACAGATGGGGTTAGAGAGGTGAGCTGGGGAACAGATGGGGGTTAGAGAGGTGAGCTGGGGGACAGATGGGGGTTAGAGAGGTGAGCTGGGGGACAGATGGGGGTTAGAGAGGTGAGCTGGGGACAGATGGGGGTTAGAGAGGTGAGCTGGGGGACAGATGGGGGTTAGAGAGGTTAGCTGGGGGACAGATGGGGGTTAGAGAGGTGAGCTGGGGAACAGATGGCTCAACACAGCCAGAAGAGCAGAGGAAGCAGCTAGCATACAATAAGTTATTATAATAACCTACAATATAGTGGGCTACAGTGTCACTATCTATATCTTTGGTAAGAGCATCCAGGAAGCCCCACCGGAGGGCAATTATGCTACATTCTAACACCGGAGCGCTACTATGCTGCATGCTACAGAGCTAATGTGCTATGCTAATGCTGGAGAGTTAATATGGTACATGCTAACAATGAAAAGCTACTATGCTAAAAGTCTATGATGCTAACGCTAACGCTATAGAGCTAATATGCTTACACTAGGAATGCTTACACGAAATGCTTACACTGGGAAGCTAAGCGTATATGCACTGTCATTCAGCCTTTGCTTTAAATCCATACAGGCCAGGCCTCCGAGAACCCAATCCTTCCTGACCGCCTGTACAGTGGAGGACAGATAAATGGACATTCACAGCAGCTGCTCAAGCACTTAGTGCAGACACTGAGCCCTGTTTCAAGTCCTGGACAAACGGTTAGCTTAGCTAGTAGCTACTCATTGTAAATTAAATGAGTGAAGGGTGAGTGAAATGAGTCAGTATGTAAACCTACAACCGTGGTATTTTTAGCGATGATGATATTGATGACAGGTTGAAGAGACCATAATATGGTGCCAAAGAGAGTCTTTTTATAAAATGTTGATGACAGGGTTGGATGTTGTTTGTTGTATTGTTGTTATGGAGACTCAGGGTGTCACAAACACCCCCTCATTCTCTGGGCATCATTTTTTAAATTTATTTAACTAGGCAAGTCAGTAAGAACAATTTCTTAATTGCACTGATGGTCTACCGGGAACAGTGAGTTACAGCTGCCTTGTTCAGGGGCAGAACGACAGATTTTTACCTTGTCAACAACTAGGGGAGGGGAGGGAGGGAGGGGAGGGAGAGCAGTGACTAGGGAGGGAGAGTAGTGACTAGGGAGGGAGAGTAGTGACTAGGGAGGGAGGGAGGGAGAGTAGTGACTAGGGAGGGAGAGTGGTGACTAGGGAGGGAGAGTAGTGACTAGGGGAGGGAGGGAGAGTAGTGACTAGGGAGGGAGAGTAGTGACTAGGGAAGGAGAGAGTAGTGACAAGGGGGGGAGAGTAGTGACTAGGGGAGGGAGAGTAGTGACTAGGGAGGGAGGAGAGAGTAGTGACTAGGGAGGGAGGAGAGAGTAGTGACTAGGGAGGGAGGGAGAGTAGTGACTAGGGGAGGGAGGGAGAGTAGTGACTAGGGAGGAGAGTAGTGACTAGGGAGGGAGAGTAGTGACTAGGGAGGGAGGGAGAGTAGTGACTAGGGAGGGAGGCGAGAGTAGTGACTAGGGAGGGAGAGTAGTGACTAGGGGAGGAGAGAGTAGTGACTAGGGAGGGGAGGAGAGAGTAGTGACTAGGGAGGGGAGGAGAGAGTAGTGACTAGGGAGGAGGAGAGAGTAGTGACTAGGGGAGGGAGAGGAGTGACTAGGGGAGGAGAGAGTAGTGACTAGGGAGGGGAGGAGAGAGTAGTGACTAGGGAGGGAGGGAGAGTAGTGACTAGGGAGGAGAGAGTAGTGACTAGGGGAGGGAGGAGAGAGTAGTGACTAGGGGAGGGGGGAGGGGAGAGTGGTGACTAGGGAGGGAGAGGAGTGACTAGGGAGGAGAGAGTAGTGACTAGGGAGGGGAGGAGAGAGTAGTGACTAGGGAGGGAGGGAGAGTAGTGACTAGGGGAGGAGAGAGTAGTGACTAGGGAGGGGAGGAGAGAGTAGTGACTAGGGAGGGGGGAGGGAGAGTGGTGACTAGGGAGGGAGAGGAGTGACTAGGGGAGGGAGGAGAGAGTAGTGACTAGGGAAGGGAGGGAGAGTAGTGACTAGGGAGGAGAGAGTAGTGACTAGGGGAGGGGAGGAGAGAGTAGTCACTAGGGAAGGAGGGAGAGTAGTGACTAGGGGAGGAGAGAGTAGTGACTAGGGAGGGGAAGGTAGTGACTAGGGAGGAGAGAGTAGTGACTAGGGGAGGGGAGGGAGAGTAGTGACTAGGGGAGGAGAGAGAGTGACTAGGGAGGGAGAATAGTGACTAGGGGAGGGAGAGTAGTGACTAGGGAGGGAGAGGAGTGACTAGGGAGGAGGGAGAGTAGTGACTAGGGAGGAGGGAGAGTAGTGACTAGGGAGGGAGAGTGGTGACTAGGGAGGAGAGAGAGTGACTAGGGAGGGAGGGAGAGTAGTGACTAGGGAGGGAGAGGAGTGACTAGGGGAGGAGAGAGAGTAGTGACTAGGGAGGGAGGGAGTAGTGACTAGGGAGGAGTGAGTAGTGACTAGGGAGGGAGGAGAGAGTAGTGACTAGGGAGAGGGGAGGGAGATTGGTGACTAGGGAGGGAGAGGAGTGACTAGGGAGGAGAGTAGTGACTAGGGAGGGAGAGAGTAGTGACTAGGGAGGGAGGGAGAGTAGTGACTAGGGAGGGAGGCGAGAGTAGTGACTAGGGAGGGAGAGTAGTGACTAGGGAGGAGGAGAGAGTAGTGACTAGGGAGGAGGAGAGAGTAGTGACTAGGGAGGGAGGAGAGAGTAGTGACTAGGGAGGGGACAGGAGTGACTAGGGAGGAGAGAGTAGTGACTAGGGAGGGAGGAGAGAGTAGTGACTAGGGGAGGGAGGGAGAGTAGTGACTAGGGGAGGAGAGAGTAGTGACTAGGGAGGGAGGAGAGAGTAGTGACTAGGGAGGGGGAGGGGAGAGTGGTGACTAGGGAGGGAGAGGAGTGACTAGGGAGGAGAGAGTAGTGACTAGGGAGGGGAGGAGAGAGTAGTGACTAGGGAGGGAGGGAGAGTAGTGACTAGGGAGGAGAGAGTAGTGACTAGGGAGGGAGGAGAGAGTGACTAGGGGAGGGGGAGGGAGAGTGGTGACTAGGGAGGGAGAGGAGTGACTAGGGAGGGGAGGAGAGAGTAGTGACTAGGGAAGGAGGGAGAGTAGTGACTAGGGAGGAGAGAGTAGTGACTAGGGAGGGAGGAGAGAGTAGTCACTAGGGAAGGAGGGAGAGTAGTGACTAGGGAGGAGAGAGTAGTGACTAGGGAGGGGAAGGTAGTGACTAGGGGAGGAGAGAGTAGTGACTAGGGGAGGGAGGGAGAGTAGTGACTAGGGAGGAGAGAGTAGTGACTAGGGAGGGGAGAATAGTGACTAGGGAGGGGAGAATAGTGACTAGGGGAGGGAGAGGAGTGACTAGGGAGGGAGGGAGAGTAGTGACTAGGGAGGGAGGGAGAGTAGTGACTAGGGAGGGAGAGGAGGACTAGGGGAGGAGAGAGTAGTGACTAGGGAGGGAGGGAGAGAGTGACTAGGGAGGAGTGAGTAGTGACTAGGGAGGGAGGAGAGAGTAGTGACTAGGGGAGGGAGGGGAGATTGGTGACTAGGGAGGGAGAGGAGTGACTAGGGAGGAGAGAGTAGTGACTAGGGAGGGAGGGAGAGTAGTGACTAGGGAGGAGTGAGTAGTGACTAGGGAGGGGAGGAGAGAGTAGTGACTAGGGGAGGGAGGGGAGATTGGTGACTAGGGAGGGAGAGGAGTGACTAGGGAGGGAGAGTAGTGACTAGGGGAGGGGAGAGAGTAGTGACTAGGGGAGGGGAGGAGAGAGTAGTGACTAGGGGAGGGAGGGAGAGTAGTGACTAGGGAGGAGAGAGTAGTGACTAGGGAGGGAGGAGAGAGTAGTGACTAGGGAGGGAGGGAGAGTAGTGACTAGGGAGGAGAGAGAGTGACTAGGGGAGGGGAGGAGAGAGTAGTGACTAGGGAGGGGAGGGAGAGTAGTGACTAGGGAGGAGAGAGAGTAGTGACTAGGGGAGGGAGAATAGTGCACTGTCATTCAGCCTTTGCTTTAAATCCATACAGGCCAGGCCTCCGAGAACCCAATCCTTCCTGACCGCCTGTACAGTGGAGGACAGATAAATGGACATGGGGAGAGGAGTGACTAGGGAGGGGAGGAGAGAGTAGTGACTAGGGAAGGGAGGGGAGAGTAGTGACTAGGGGAGGAGAGAGTAGTGACTAGGGAGGGGAGGAGAGAGTAGTGACTAGGGAAGGGAGGGAGAGTAGTGACTAGGGAGGAGAGAGTAGTGACTAGGGAGGGGAAGGTAGTGACTAGGGAGGAGAGAGTAGTGACTAGGGAGGGGAGGAGAGAGTAGTGACTAGGGAGGGAGGGAGAGTAGTGACTAGGGAGGAGAGAGTAGTGACTAGGGAGGGAGAATAGTGACTAGGGAGGGTAGAATAGTGACTAGGTGAGGGAGAATAGTGACTAGGGAGGGAGAATAGTGACTAGGGAAGGAGAGGAGGACGAGGGAGGGGAGAGTAGTGACTAGGGAGGGAGGGAGAGTAGTGACTAGGGAGGGAGAGTGGTGACTAGGGGAGGGAGAGAAGTGACTAGGGAGGGGCGGGAGAGTAGTGACTAGGGAGGGAGGGAGGGAGGGAGAGTGGTGACTAAGGGAGGGAGAGAGTGACTAGGGAGGGAGAGTAGTGACTAGGGAGGAGAGAGTAGTGACTAGGGGTGGGAGAGTAGTGACTAGGGGAGGAGAGTAGTGACTAGGGAGGGAGAGAGTGACTAGGGAGGGAGAGGAGTGACTAGGGGAGGGAGAGGAGTGACTAGGGAGGGAGAGGAGTGACTAGGGAGGGAGAGTAGTGACTAGGGAAGGAGGGGAAAGTAGTGACTAGGGGAGGAGAGAGTAGTGACTAGGGAGGAGAGAGTAGTGACTAGGGAGGGAGGGAGGGGAGAGTAGTGACTAGGGAGGAGAGAGTAGTGACTAGGGGAGGAGAGAGTAGTGACTAGGGGAGGAGAGGGAGAGTAGTGACTAGGGAGGGGAGAGTAGTGACTAGGGGAGGGAGGGAGAGTAGTGACTATCTCTCTCAAGCTAGCTATCTCTCTCTAGCTATCTCTCTCTAATTACTCTCTCTCTCTCTCTCAGGACAGTGTGTCAACGAGGAGTCTCCTGGGCAGCACACAAACACTACGTAAACTTAACCCCCCCCCTCTGTCTAACAGTGGAACAGCACACACAAACACTACGTAACCCCCCCTCTGTGTGTAACACACCTAGCAACATCCCTCCTCTTCAGTCCTACTTCTCAGCTCCAGGAGAAATCTTCTGTATGTTGAACCCAGTAACCTTTGTGATGCACAGTTTAACTGGGGCTATAGCAGAGCACACTGACAGTGTTCGGATAACATGAACTACAGATATATAGTACTATTCTACTGACAGTGTTGGATAACATGAACTACAGATATACAGTACTATTCTACTGACAGTGTTGGATAACATGAACTACAGATATACAGTACTATTCTACTGATAGTGTTGGATAACATGAACTACAGATATACAGTACTATTCTACTGATAGTGTTGGATAACATGAACTACAGATATACAGTACTATTCTACTGACAGTGTTGGATAACATGAACTACAGATATACAGTACTATTCTACTGATAGTGTTGGATAACATGAACTACAGATATACAGTACTATTCTACTGACAGAGTATAGGGGACAGTGACATGAACTACAGGTATATAGTACAATTCTACTGACAGAGTATAGGGGACAGTGATATGAACTACAGGTATACAGTACTATTCTACTGACAGTAGAGGGTTGTGAGGTCATGGTTTGGGTACTCACGTCACAGGTAGACAGTACTATTCTGCTGACAGTAGAGGGCTGTGAGGTCATGGTTTGGGTACTCACGTTACAGGTACACAGTACTATTCTACTGACAGTAGAGGGTTGTGAGGTCATGGTTTGGGTACTCACGTTACAGGTAGACAGTACTATTCTACTGACAGTAGAGGGCTGTGAGGTCATGGTTTGGGTACTCACGTTACAGGTACACAGTACTATTCTACTGACAGTAGAGGGCTGTGAGGTCATGGTTTGGGTACTCACATCACAGGTAGACAGTACTATTCTATTGACAGTAGAGGGCTGTGAGGTCATGGTTTGGGTACTCACATCACAGGTAGACAGTACTATTCTACTGACAGTAGAGGGCTGTGAGGTCATGGTTTGGGTACTCACGTTACAGACAGTACTATTCTACTGACAGTAGAGGGCTGTGAGGTCATGATTTGGGTACTCACGTTACAGGTAGACAGTACTATTCTACTGACAGTAGAGGGCTGTGAGGTCATGGTTTGGGTACTCACGTTACAGGTAGACAGTACTATTCTACTGACAGTAGAGGGCTGTGAGGTCATGGTTTGGGTACTCACGTTACAGGTAGACTATTCTACTGACAGTAGAGGGCTGTGAGGTCATGATTTGGGTACTCACATCACAGGTAGACAGTACTATTCTACTGACAGTAGAGGGCTGTGAGGTCATGGTTTGGGTACTCACGTTACAGACAGTACTATTCTCCTGACAGTAGAGGGCTGTGAGGTCATGGTTTGGGTACTCACGTTACAGGTAGACAGTACTATTCTACTGACAGTAGAGGGCTGTGAGGTCATGGTTTGGGTACTCACGTTACAGGTAGACAGTACTATTCTACTGAAAGTAGAGGGCTGTGAGGTCATGGTTTGGGTACTCACGTTACAGGTAGACAGTACTATTCTACTGACAGTAGAGGGCTGTGAGGTCATGGTTTGGGTACTCATGTTACAGACAGTACTATTCTACTGACAGTAGAGGGCTGTGAGGTCATGATTTGGGTACTCACGTTACAGGTAGACAGTACTATTCTACTGACAGTAGAGGGCTGTGAGGTCATGGTTTGGGTACTCACGTTACAGGTAGACAGTACTATTCTACTGACAGTAGAGGGCTGTGAGGTCATGGTTTGGGTACTCACGTTACAGGTAGACAGTACTATTCTACTGACAGTAGAGGGCTGTGAGGTCATGGTTTGGGTACTCACGTTACAGGTAGACAGTACTATTCTACTGACAGTAGAGGGCTGTGAGGTCATGGTTTGGGTACTCACGTTACAGGTAGACAGTACTATTCTACTGACAGTAGAGGGCTGTGAGGTCATGGTTTGGGTACTCACGTTACAGGTAGACAGTACTATTCTACTGACAGTAGAGGGCTGTGAGGTCATGGTTTGGGTACTCACGTTACAGACAGTACTATTCTCCTGACAGTAGAGGGCTGTGAGGTCATGGTTTGGGTACTCACGTTACAGGTAGACAGTACTATTCTACTGACAGTAGAGGGCTGTGAGGTCATGGTTTGGGTACTCATGTTACAGACAGTACTATTCTACTGACAGTAGAGGGCTGTGAGGTCATGATTTGGGTACTCACGTTACAGGTAGACAGTACTATTCTACTGACAGTAGAGGGCTGTGAGGTCATGGTTTGGGTACTCACGTTACAGGTAGACAGTACTATTCTACTGACAGTAGAGGGCTGTGAGGTCATGGTTTGGGTACTCACAACACAGGTAGACAGTACTATTCTACTGACAGTAGAGGGCTGTGAGGTCATGGTTTGGGTACTCACGTTACAGACAGTACTATTCTACTGACAGTAGAGGGCTGTGAGGTCATGGTTTGGGTACTCACGTTACAGGTAGACAGTACTATTCTACTGACAGTAGAGGGCTGTGAGGTCATGGTTTGGGTACTCACGTTACAGGTAGACAGTACTATTCTACTGACAGTAGAGGGCTGTGAGGTCATGGTTTGGGTACTCACGTTACAGGTAGACTATTCTACTGACAGTAGAGGGCTGTGAGGTCATGATTTGGGTACTCACATGGTAGACAGTACTATTCTACTGACAGTAGAGGGCTGTGAGGTCATGGTTTGGGTACTCACGTTACAGACAGTACTATTCTCCTGACAGTAGAGGGCTGTGAGGTCATGGTTTGGGTACTCACGTTACAGGTAGACAGTACTATTCTACTGACAGTAGAGGGCTGTGAGGTCATGGTTTGGGTACTCATGTTACAGACAGTACTATTCTACTGACAGTAGAGGGCTGTGAGGTCATGATTTGGGTACTCACGTTACAGGTAGACAGTACTATTCTACTGACAGTAGAGGGCTGTGAGGTCATGGTTTGGGTACTCACGTTACAGGTAGACAGTACAATTCTACTGACAGTAGAGGGCTGTGAGGTCATGGTTTGGGTACTCACGTTACAGGTAGACAGTACTATTCTACTGAAAGTAGAGGGCTGTGAGGTCATGGTTTGGGTACTCACGTTACAGGTAGACAGTACTATTCTACTGACAGTAGAGGGCTGTGAGGTCATGGTTTGGGTACTCACATCACAGGTAGACAGTACTATTCTACTGACAGTAGAGGGCTGTGAGGTCATGGTTTGGGTACTCACGTTACAGACAGTACTATTCTACTGACAGTAGAGGGCTGTGAGGTCATGGTTTGGGTACTCACGTTACAGGTAGACAGTACTATTCTACTGACAGTAGAGGGCTGTGAGGTCATGGTTTGGGTACTCACGTTACAGGTACACAGTACTATTCTACTGACAGTAGAGGGCTGTGAGGTCATGGTTTGGGTACTCACGTTACAGGTAGTACTATTCTACTGACAGTAGAGGGCTGTGAGGTCATGATTTGGGTACTCACATCACAGGTAGACAGTACTATTCTACTGACAGTAGAGGGCTGTGAGGTCATGGTTTGGGTACTCACGTTACAGACAGTACTATTCTCCTGACAGTAGAGGGCTGTGAGGTCATGGTTTGGGTACTCACGTTACAGGTAGACAGTACTATTCTACTGACAGTAGAGGGCTGTGAGGTCATGGTTTGGGTACTCACGTTACAGGTAGACAGTACTATTCTACTGACAGTAGAGGGCTGTGAGGTCATGGTTTGGGTACTCACGTTACAGGTAGACAGTACTATTCTACTGACAGTAGAGGGCTGTGAGGTCATGGTTTGGGTACTCACGTTACAGACAGTACTATTCTACTGACAGTAGAGGGCTGTGAGGTCATGGTTTGGGTACTCACGTTACAGGTAGACAGTACTATTCTACTGACAGTAGAGGGCTGTGAGGTCATGGTTTGGGTACTCACGTTACAGGTAGACAGTACTATTCTACTGACAGTAGAGGGCATGGTTTGGGTAGGTACTATTCTACTGACAGTGGTTTGGGTACTCACGTTACAGGTAGACAGTACTATTCTACTGACAGTAGAGGGCTGTGAGGTCATGGTTTGGGTACTCACGTTACAGGTAGACAGTACTATTCTACTGACAGTAGAGGGCTGTGAGGTCATGGTTTGGGTACTCACGTTACAGGTAGACAGTACTATTCTACTGACAGTAGAGGGCTGTGAGGTCATGGTTTGATTTGTACTCACGTTACAGGTAGACAGTACTATTCTACTTTTGTTAGAGGGCTGTGGTCATGGTTTGGGTGCTCCGCGTTACAGGTAGACAGTACTTATTCTGCTGACGTAGAATAGTATAATCCCTGCTGTGCAAACTCTTATCCTTCCTGTTCACTGTCTACCTGCGTGGTACCAAGCCGTGACCTCACGTCAGTAGAGATAGTGCTGTCTGCCTGCAGCGTGCAGCACCAAACCATGACACTCACCAGCCCTCCACTTTTCGGTAGAGTAGCACTGTCTGCGTGACGTGAGTGCAAACCATGACCACAGCCCTCTACCGTCGGTAGAATAGTACTGTCTACCTGTGACGTGCGTGCACGCCATGACTCACAGCCCTACTGTCGGGAGGCTAGTACTGTCTGAGCGTGAGTGCCAAACCATGACCTCACAGCCCTCTCTACTCGTCAGTAGAGTAGTACTGTCTACCTGTGATGTGAGTGCTCCAAATCTGTTGCCTCACAGCCCTCTACTGACAGTAGAGATGAGTCTGCCTGTGGCGTGAGCACCAAAGACCATGACCTCTGGCAGCCCTGCTACTGTCAGTAAGAATAGTACTGTCTACCTGTAGCGTGCAGTGCAAACCACGGCCTCACAGCCCTCTACTGTCCGTAGGATAGCCACTGTCTACCTACAACGTGAGCACTCCAAGCTCATGACCTCACAGCTCTTACCGTCGGCAGAGTAGTACTGTCTGCAACGTGAGTACCCAAACTCATGACCTCGCAGCCTCTACTGTCAGTAGCCATAGCACTGTCTACCTGTGATGTGAGTACCCAAAGCCATGACGCACAGCCTCTACTGTCGAGTAGGCTCACTGCTGTACCTGCGACTGAGGTGCCCAAACCATGACCTCGCAGCCCTCTACTGTCGGCCAGAATAGTGCTGCCTACCAGCAGCGTGAGTACGAAACCATGACCTCACAGCCCTCTACTGGCAGTCGAATAGTGCCAGGCCACCTGTGCACGTGCGGTACCCCAAGCCGTGACCTCACAGCCCTACTACTGTCAGTAGAGGTATAGTACTGTCTACCTGTGACGTGAGTACCCAAATCATGACCTCACAGCTCTACTGTCAGTAGAATAGTACTGTCTGTACATGAGTACCCAAACCATGCCTCACGGCCCTCTACTGTCCGTAGAGCTGGTACTGTCTGTGTAGCGTGAGTGCCCCAACCATGACCTCAGCCCTCTGCTGTCACTGTCTACCTGTGAGGAGAACCTCCAGCCCTCTGCTGTCAGTGAATAGTACGTGAGTGCCCAAGCCATGACCTCACAGCCTCTACTGTCAGTAGAATGCTGTCTACCTGTGATGTAGTACCCATCTACTGTCAGTAGAATATTCTACCTGTAACGTGAGTCCCAAGCTGATACAGCTCTACTGTCAGTAGAGACCAACACTGTCTACCTTAACGTGAGTAGCAAACCATCAGCCCTGCCTGTCAGTAAGAATAGTACTGTCACCTGGCGTGTGCCCAATCATGACCTCACAGCACCCTCACTGTCGTAGAAATGTACTGTCTGCGCGTGTGCCCAAACCATGCCTCACAGCAGTAGAATAGTACTGTCTACCTGTGTTGTGAGCCTGCCCAAACCATGACCTCATCAGCCTCTACTGTCAGTAGACAGTGCGCAATGCACAGCAACGTGAGTACCCAAACCCTCGGCTCACAGCCCTCTACTGTCAGTAGAATAGTTACCTGTCTACCTGTGACGGAGTACGAAATCATGACCTCACAGCTCTACTGTCAGTAAGAATAGTACTGTCTGTAACATGAGACCCACACCAAGACCTCACAGCCCCCTACGGTCAGTAGCATGGCACTGCTCTACTCGCCAACGTGAGCACCAAGTCCATAGCCTCCACAGCCCTCTACTGTCGGGAGAATAGTACTGTCTGTAACGCGTGAGTACCCAAACCATGACCTCACGGCCCTCTACTGGCTCGGCCAGGGTAGTACTGTCTACCTGTAACGTGAGTACCCAAACCATGACCACTGGCACCCTCTACTGTCAGTAGAGTAGTCACTGTCTACCTGTAACGTGAGTACTCCAAAGCCATGACCTCACAGTCCTCTACTGTCAGTAAGGAAGTAGTACTGTCTGCCTGTGACGTGAGTACCCAAAACGCTGACACTCACAGCCCTCTACTGTCAGTAGGGCGTGGTGGCACCATGACACTCACCGCCCTGCACTGTGGTAGAAATGAGCACTGTCTACCTGTAACGTGAGTACCCAAACCATGACCTCACAGCCCTACTGTCAGTGAAATGAAAGTACTGTACTACCTGCTAACGTGAGCCACCCCACCATGACCTCACAGCCCTCTACTGTCAGTAAGGGCTAGTACTGTGCTACCTGTGACGTGAGCACCTAAAGCCATGACCTCCTGGCACCCTCTACCTGTCAGTAGGGCCTGTACTGTCCACACTGCTTGCGTCAGTACCCAAGCCACAGCACTTTCGAGCCAGAGTGTTACTGTCTACCTGCTAGCATTGTGACACTCACAGCCCTCTACTGTCAGTAGAATGGTACTGTCTACCTGTAACGTGAGTACCCAAAGCATGACTCGCGGCCCTCGGCTTTCGGTGCATGAGTACTGTCTGCTGTGACGTGAGTGCCCAAACCATGGCCTCACGGCCCTCTACTGTCAGTAGAACAGTACTGTCTACCTGTAGCTGTGAGCTGCCCGACCACATGGCTCACCAGCCCTCTACTGTCAGGAGAATCGTACTGCCTGTAACGGAGTTGCCCAGACCATGCAGCTCACAGCCCTCCACTGTCAGTGGAGCCAGTACTGTCTCGCTGACGTCAGATACCCAAACTCCACTGTGACTCACAGCCCTACTGCTCGGCCAGAATATGCTGGCCTGCGGCGTGCAATCGCCTCTGCAGTGCTCGGCAGAATGGCGTGTACCGGCATGACCTCACGGCCCTGCTTACTGGCTCGAGCAGAATGGCACTGTCTACCTGTGACGTGAGTGCCCAGGCGCACGACGCTCACAGCCTCTACTGTCAGTAGAGTGTGCCAGTACCCAAGCCATGACACCACCCACTGTGGTAGAGGCTGGCAATGTACCTGCGTGGTGCAAGCATGACTCACAGCCGGCCAAGTGCTGCCTGGCGTGTGCCCAGGCCTTGACCTCAGCCTGTCGTAAGAATTGAACCTTATTGGCGCAGCATGTTGCAAGCCATGACACCACAGCCCTCTGTCAGCAGATAGCCACTGTCTGCGGCGTGGTACCCAAGCCATGACCTCACAACCCTCTACTGTCAGTAAGTGCTACCTGTAGTTCATATCACTCTCCCCCTATCTCTGTCAGTAAATTTGCTATACCTAACAGTTCATGTGCGCTCCCCTACTGTCATTAAGTATCTGTAGTTCATGTTATCAACACTATCAGAAACACTGTATCTGTGGTTCATGTTGGCTCAAATAGTACTGTATATCACCTTCAGTTCATGTTATCAGCGCAGCTCGGCAGGGCTGAGCACTGTATATCTGTAGTTCATGTTATCAACACTATCAGTAAATAGCCCGCCAGCCCTTCTTTGTAGTTCATGTTATC
>NW_024607459.1:0-26775 GCF_018296145.1 Oncorhynchus tshawytscha | reverse complement strand
CTTAGGTCTTCTGAGATCTCTTTTGTTCGAGACATGGCTCACATCGGGCAATGCTTCTTGTAAATAGCAAGCTCAAATTTTGTGAGTTTTTATAGGGCAGAGCAGCTCTAACCAACATCTCCAATCTCGTCTCATTGAGGTTAGCTGACTCCTGACTCCCATTAGCTTTTTGGAGAAGTCATTAGCCTAGGGGTTCTATACTTCTTCCAACCTACACTGTGAACGTTTAAATTATTTATTCAATACAACAAAATACAATCATTTGTGTGTTATTAGTTTAAGTACACTATGTTTGTCTATTGTTGTGACTTAGATGAAGATCAGATCAAATTTGATGACCAATTTATGCAGAAATCCAGGTAATTCCAAAGGGACATACTTTTTGCCACTGTGTATATTGTAGAATACTGCAGTCCGACATATCAGTAGGCCTGTGTTACTCCGTGATTGTTGGCCAATGTTACAGTAATATCATTTCATGTTGAAGAAAATAGATTATTTTAGCTTACTGTAACCAATCATATCATATTTGTGATCTTCTGCAGAACTGAGAGACGCCAGACCATGGTGGAAGACACCTGCTGTTCACACCAGAACAGGAGACCGCTATTGTGAACATGGTGGTGGCAAACAATACCATTAGACTATGAGAAATCCAGAACCACATAATTGCAGACAACACAATATTCAATAACATTCACCAGGTGGGCTTGTCTACATTGGACAGTGTTTTTCGGCAAAACTCAGAGGGGTTAAAGAACAGCGCCATGAATATGTGCAAGTAAGTACTCTACTGTGAATGTATTATCATATCAGCACTGTATATACACATTACAATACTGTAATCCAGTGTATTGTGCCTCACCATATTGACTGCTCTAGGTCTGTCACATATTGTCTGTTTCAGAGAGTCTTGGAGCTGGAAGCGGCTGCAATTCCAGCACGTTTATATTTACATTGATGAGGCTGGCTTCTACCTAGCCAAAATAAGGGGACGGGGACAGAACATTATTGGCCACCGTGCCATTGTGAATGTCCCTGGACGGCGTGGAGGAATATCACCATGTGCAGCTGTTAGCCAGCAAGGCGTCCTCCATCACCATGCCAACCTTGGTCCCTACAACACCGCCCTTCTCATCACAATCCTGGACACACTACATGGTATCCTCATTCCAGCCGAGCAGAGGGTGGACCAGAGCAGACCACCTGGGACAACGTGAGTTTCCACTGGGCTGCTCTGGTCCGCAACTGGGTCATCAACCACCCACAATGTATTGTTCTATACCTCCCACCATATCCCCCATTCCTAAACCCAATTGAATAGTTTTTTTCGGCATGGCGATGGAAGGTGTATGACCGCCATCCCTCGCACACACATGCTTCTTCTTCAGGCAATGGAGGACGCATGAGGTGAAGTTGATGTGGGGGCTTTCGATCGCTGGATCCCTCACTCCAGAAGATTGTTTCCCCGCTGTTTAGCCAGGAAGAACATCGCTTGTGATGTAGATGAGGTGCTGTGACCAGACCAAAATAGGAGGCAGGATGTAGCCTCGTGTCTTTCTTACATTTTGCATGTGTTTTTGTCTTTGTGTTTAGAGTTTTGAAAGAATGAGCCACTTTCATTTTTACATTTTGTACAGAAAATCCTTTATCTTACTGAACGTTTGTCCTTTTGGGTACGGCAAGTGTTTAATACAAAACACAAGTGTTCAAAAATACAGAGGCTGAAGGAAACAGGTACAAAAGTCAAACGAGTCCTATATCAACATAACCTGAAAGGCCACTCAGCAAGGAAGAAGCCATTGCTCCAAACCGCCATAAAAAACTGACTACGGTTTGCAACTGCACATGGGGACAAAGATCGTACTTTTTGGAGAAATGTCCTCTGGTCTGATGAAACAAAAATAGAACCTGTTTGGCCATAATGACCATCGTTATGTTTGGAGGAAAAAGGGGAGGCTTGCAAGCCGAGGAACACCAACCCAATCGTGACGCACAGGGGTGGCTTAAGGACAACAAAATCAAGGTATTGGAGTGGCCATCACAGCCCTGACCTCAATCCTATAGAAAATATGTTGGCAGAACTGAAAAGCATGGAGGCCTAAAAACCTGATTCAGTTACACCAACTCTGTCAGGAGGAATGGGCCAACATTCATCCAACTTATTGTGGGAAACTTGTGGAAGGCTACCCGAAACGTTTGACCCAAGTTAAACAATTTAAATGCAATGCTACCAAATACTAATAGAGTGTATGTAAACTTCTGACCCACTGGGAATGTGATGAAAGAAATAAAAGCTGAAATAAATCATTCTCTCTACTACTATTCTGACATTTCCCATTCTTAAAATAAAGTGGTGATCCTAACTGACGTAAGATAGGAATTTTTACTCGTATTAAATGTCAGGAATTGTGAAAAACTGATTTTAAATGTATTTGGCTAAGGTGTATGGAAACTTCCGGCTTCAACTGTATATTTGCGTAGGTATACCTTACTGTAACAATCTTTTACAACAACTACAGTGTAACTACAGTGTAACACTGAAAATTCAAAAGGCATAAACCTTCTGGTGCGATATTCATAGTGTTTTGTGTTGAGCACATCCGTGTGTTGTTGGTTGGTAGACAGATCTAATCATTTGACGCGAGTGTGCCATTTTGATGCAAAAAAACAAACATTTTAGATCGAGAAAACAGTTTTGAATGCAGCGTTTGCTTTTGCTAGAGATTTACATTTTTGCGTTTGTGTTTTGGGAAAATGGGCCAAAGATTCAGCAACGTGTGTAAACAGTTGTGGAAAACTGTAATGTATATGTAATTGCTCAAATATACTTAAGTATCAAAAGTAAATGTAAGACTACAAATCATTTAAAATGGCTTATATTAAGCAAACCAGATGTCATCCTCTTGTTTATTTACGGATATCCAGGGCACACTCAACACTCAGACATCATTTACAAACTAAGAATGTGCGTTCAGTGAGCCCACCAGATCAGAGGCAGTCGGGATGACCAGAGATGTTCTCTTTAAGTGAGGTGAATGGGCCATTTTAATGTCCTGCTAAGCATTCAAAATGTATCAAGTACTTTTGGGTGTAACGGAAAATGTCTGGAATAAAAAGTACATTCTTTTCTTAGGATTGTAGTGAAGTAAAAGTTGTCCAAAATATAAATAGTAACGTACAGATACCCCCAAAAATGTTTTACCTAAGTACTTTACACCACTGTACAGTACATATAATAGATATTTATGAAGATATGAGTCCTGAATATTTGTGAAGATTAAGTCAATAGATATAGCCTATAAATATATGAAATTCCTGGAAAAAAGACATTTCAAACGACACACTTTACAATATACTATGGGAGATGAATACTTAGGAACCATAGATCAAGAGTTTGATTCTAGTATATTCAATAGTACCTTCCACTCACAAGGATCATAAAAACAGTCATACTTCATCACTTTATTTGAAAGGGTATACGACGGTCCCTTGTTATTGTAGAGCCCACAAAGGATTTGATCAAACACGTATTAGTATTCTTGAATCTTAATGAATGACCTATTGTTATTGAGATGTATTACATGAATGTTCATTTGAACATTATATTTGGCGTCCGCCTTGAGGGGCAGTGTTAGGGGGATTCATTTCTAAAGGTTTCAACTGTATCGCATAGGTTTACAGAGATGGGTGTGGGTGTGTGCTTGCTTTAGTAATGGGCTTCTGAACGTGTGTGTGTGTGTGTGTGAGAGAGAGTGGGAGAGGGAGAGTTTTGTATTTCATGAATACAATTACAGGGCTGAGAAGCCAATGATGGCTTGCCCATTGCGCACACACACACACACACTTGCATGCACACACACACACACACACACACACACACACACACACACACACACACACACACACACACACACACACACACACACACACACACACACACACACACACACACACACACACACACTATCCTGGGGATATAGGTCAACCCGTTTGCACTGGATCCAGCTTTCTAGACCTTCTCTCTCATGAGACTGACTGCCTTCTCTCTCCCATTGTCCATCAATTACTAGAAACCAGTTTTACCCAAATGGGCACATAAAACCCTTGATTGTTACAGCATAAGTTACTGTAGCAGCTCCTGGGGCCAGGGGCCTTTGTGAGCCTTTGAACGCAATACATATCTTTAATTATCGAGCTTACACTATCTCTCCCGTCCCTCATAACAGTAAAACACAATTCACAAACGCAAACAGTAGCATCTGCTTCATAGAATAACAAAACATGCCTTGAAGCTAGCTACCCCTCAGCACAGCACAAATATGTCAGCTCATTATGATGCGCACACACACACAAACACACACACAGGGGCTCTCTTTGGCAGCCGTCCCCCTTGTAATCTCCCACAACGTGCCCCCTTTCTCCCGCTTCACTGTTCTGTGTGATAGAATATCGATCGCTCGCCTCGGCGCGTCATTGAGGGGGAAAAGGGAGGGTATGGTCAGACATGCTCAAGGTTGTTTCCTTGGCAACAGGAGGATGGGTCAGAGTGTTGCCATGGCTCCTAGGTCGCCGGGGTCAGGTGGTGGGGGGAGGGGTCAGTGGGTCGGCCAAATCTGTTTGGGTGTTAGTTAATGGGTAAGGGATGTTGGGGTTGGGGAGAGCTTCTGCAATATTGCAGTGTTGGTAATGAATGTGTGGATACAGGGTGTGACACCGTCATGTACATATTACAGTGTAGGCACACACACACACTCACACACACACACACACACACACACACACACAAACACAGGAAAATATAAACAGGATATGGATATGTCTGATTACATAGTTCAAAGTAGTCTGACGCATACAGATGTAGGATCTTAATTTGAGCCAGTTCGCTACAGCTGGAACATTTACCTGCAGCAACAGGAAGTTGCAATGGCCACACGTGATTTACAGTAAAGCTTTGAGATCAAGCATCGGAACAGTATACAAATATCAGTTTATTTTCACAATGTAGTATTACAATCTCATTTGCATGCACAAAAGACTGAACCCCCCGTCACTTTCGATGTTATGGTGATGCTAATGAAGTATAAGGGACTCGCACTCTCACTTCTCGTCGCTGTGGATTTTGGCTGAAGAGCTTTCATCAGTGTATGAGGACCATTTTCAGACACAAATGTGAAAGTTCACCGTCTTCACTGTGACTTCTTCTATTTCTAAAGGGATGTGGTCCCGCTCCGTTCAATAGAGAGCACAGCACAGCGCAACCACTGCAAAATGGGATCCAAGTAAGGTTACTGTTCGGGGATGTGAAAGAGACAAGAGACACAGATCAAATGTGGATACTCAAAGTGGTTTAATCCTGATATGTAATAAGGGTGTGTACAAATATTTTGTAGGTTTACAAAATCAGGATTGTGGTTTGTCTTATGAGTACGAAAGGACATTAAATGGCACAAGGTGGAACCCTTCATTTGGACAGTAGGTATAAAAGGAATAGGGGATGCTGGGGGAACAAGCCAACATGGATAACAGGGTGAAATGCACGACAATCCATAGCTGCACAATTATATGCCCGCAATAATGACCCTGAGGATGGAAAAAAATGAATGAAAAAAAAAGCTATTCCTCTAAAGCTTTGATCATATACATACATAATGTATAATTTGCTTAGACACAGCAGAGTTTAGGTTTTTAGCATTGTACAGATACCAACACGCGTGGAGATAAATTCTCTGAAAACCTATTCCATCCTAAAATGGTTAAAAAATAAAATAATGTCAAATGCAACAGACAGAACCCTGGACAGCTACATTTTCTCGGATGACATCTAAGATTGAAGAGTGCTTTTTGTAGACTTAACGGAGGATAAATGAAAGCGCTCACTAATGTTGCCAGCCGTATGGGGTAAGTGAACCTACGAAATAGGACGATAAAGAGAGATAATCCATTCCATGCGTGAGGGTAAATGACAATCCATCTGTCGTCATACAATTAAACCCCAAACCATAGCAGTTCATACCTAGGACCTTATTCATTTAAAAAACAAGAACAGGTAACAAGTCGTGAAAAGTGCCCAGTTTCTCCAGCATCCTAATGATCACGATGCCGAGCATCGACACAGTTAGATTCGTCCAGTCAGATTGCAGAGAGGGTCTGCAGCCAGAAGATGGCACTGACAGTCCTAATCCCAAACCTCCTCTTGCTTTGAGACTCCGAGTAAGAACCTTGAACATCACCTGTTCATTCTCAGCCCCCCCCAGCGCTTTACATGATTCATTGTTCCAGGGTAATAACAGAGGAGTCATTGATGGAACTACATCGTAACAAGTGAAAGTAGGGAGTTACATAGTAGGACACGAACGGCTGTTCATTCCAAATGTAGGCTATAAGAGCTGCATAGTCGCTATTTAAATCATTGCACAAATATTGACTTATTACCAAGAAATTATACAAGGTGTTCCTCTGATAGACTTACTATCAGACCCTACATTTTTATATACAAACCTGAATCGTATACGAAGTACATTCTAATAGCTTCTCCACAAATCAAGACAGAAACTAAATAAGATTAACCGTTCAAAACCAAGGTTATTTGAGCCTTGAAAGCAACAAAGCAAGTTTTATATTTTTGATAATAAACGTATTTAAGTTGTATAGCCTACCCAACAATAGTCATAATTCATTAATTGGTCGCGTTCCCCTGCTCAGACGTTGAATGCATCAACCAATGGATGCATGCCACATCATCGACTGTGTCATCAACTGACAGATTACTAAAGCATATGATGGGGTTAGCTGATATGTCAAATACCTATCTAGGCGTTGTAAGATCTGGCAGGCATCTGCCATGCCTGGGCAGAGGAACCCACCCATTGTTTTGAATGCAGATATTGGGCATGTCCCTCTGACCAGGCGTTGCTTACGCATGCCAGATCTTACAACGCCTGGATAGGTATTTTACATATCATCTAGCCACATCATATGTTATGGCAATCAGGTGTCCAATGGCACAGTCAATGACATGGCACGCAACCATTGGTTGGAGCATACAAAGTCTGAGCAGGGAACACGACCAATACCTGGCTGATTGCTCAGATATGGTGATAGGATGTATATTTAAATGTCTGGAGCGCGCAGAGTGTCTCTTGAGCAACTTTTGCAAGGTGTATGACTGCTGGACTTTGGTTCGTCGGGCCAAAGTTTCTTCATTCAAAAAACGAGAAGAAAGGTAACATTACCACAGATTTAACTTTCTTTGTGTCGTTAGACAATTGTTCATGACAGTTTGCCAAATTAACCACCTGCTCTACCAAAATCTGCTCTACCAAAAGCTTAGTTTCCCCCTCAATTGACACCACAGACCAATTCAGATATATTTGACTTTTCTCTCAGTTGTGATGGTAGCCTAGCCTAAAATAATTGAATGTCTCCATTTTAAACTGTGTTCCGTATTTCTGTCTGTAGGTATGCTCCTAATCAGGCTATCACTGTTTGGAAAATGCAATTTGTTCACAAAAAAGAAAAAAGGTAATTGCACCACCATCTAACACTACATACTGTATATATACCACCAAATCTAACACTACATGCTGTATATATACCACCATCTAACACTACATACTGTATATATACCACCATCTAACACTACATGCTGTATATATACCACCAAATCTAACCATACATGCTGTATATACCACCATCTAACCCTACATGCTGTTATATATACCACCAAATCTAACACTACATGCTGTATATATACCACCATCTAACCATACATGCTGTATATATGCCACCATCTAACACTACATGCTGTATATATGCCACCATCTAACCATGCATGCTGTATATATACCACCATCTAACACTACATGCTGTTGTGTATATATACCACCATCTAACCCTACATGCTGTATATATATCACCATCTAACACTACATGCTGTATATATACCAAATCTAACCATACATACTGTATATATATACCATCTAACCCTACATACTGTATATATACCACCATCTAACACTACATGCTGTATATATGCCACCATCTAACCATACATACTGTATATATACCACCATCTAACACTACATGCTGTATATATACCACCATCTAACCACTACATACTGTATATATGCCACCATCTAACACTACATGCTGTATATATGCCACCATCTAACCCTACATGCTGTATATAATCACCATCTAACACTACATACTGTATATATACCACCATCTAACCCTACATGCTGTATATATACCACCATCTAACCATACATGCTGTATATGCCACCATCTAACCCTACATGCTGTATATATGCCGCCATCTAACCATACATGCTGTATATATGCCACCATCTAACCATACATGCTGTATATATACCACCATCTAACACTACATACTGTATATATGCCACCAAATCTAACCCTGCATACTGTATATATATGCACCAAATCTAACCTGCATGCTGTATATATACCACCGTCTAACCATGCATGCTGTTGTATATACCACCATCTAACCCTACATACTGTTATATATGCCACCAAATCTAACATGCACATGCTGTTGTATATATGCCGCCGTCTAACCGCTACATGCTGTATATATGCCACCATCTAACACTGCATGCTGTTATATATACCACCAAATCTAACCATACATGCTGTATATATACCACCATCTAACACTACATGCTGTATATATGCCACCATCTAACACTACATGTTGTATAATGCCGCCATCTAACACTACATGCTGTATGTATGCCGCAATCTGACCCTACATGCTGTATATATATGCCACCATCTAACACTACATGCTGTATATATGCCACCATCTAACACTGCATGCTGTATATATGCCACCATCTAACCCTACATGCTGTATATAAACCACCATCTAACCCTGCATGCTGTATATATGCCACCAAATCTAACCCACTGCATGCTGTTATATATCCACCGTCTGACCCTGCATGCTGTTGTATATGCCGCCAAATCTGACCCTACATGCTGTTATGTATGCCATAAATCTGACCCTGCATGCTGTATATATGCCGCCGTCTGACTGCATGCTGTTATGTAATCCGCCATCTATTCCCTGCATGCTGTTGTATAATGCCACCATCTAACCCTACATGCTGTATATATGCCACCATCTAACACTGCATGCTGTTATATATGCCGCCGTCTAACACTGCATACTGTATGTATGCCGCCGTCTGGCCCTGCATGCTGTATATATACCGCCATCTGACCCTGCATGCTGTTGTATAAACCGTCTAACACTGCATGCTGTTATATATGCCACCATCTAACCCTGCATGCTGTTATATATACCTTAAATCTAACCCTGCATGCTGTTGTGTATATGCCACCCATCTGCAACCCTACATACTGTATATATACCACCGTCTAACCTGCATACTGTATATATGCCACCATCTAACCCATGCTGTATATATGCCGCCATCTAACCACTACATGCTGTTGTATATACCACCATCTAACCCTACATACTGTATATATATGCCACCATCTAACCCTACATGCTGTATATATGCCATAAATCTAACCCTACATGCTGTATATATACCACCATCTAACACTACATACTGTATATATGCCACCATCTAACACTACATGCTATATGTATGCCGTCATCTAACCCTGCACTGTATATACCAAATCTAACCTGCACACTGTATATATACCACCATCTAAACACTACATGCTGTATATATGCCACCAAATCTGTACTACATGCTGTGGATGTATGCCACCATCTGTTGCTGTGTATATATGCCATAATCTATTTCATGCTGTTATATATGCCATAAATCTACACTACATGCTGTGTATATGCCATCTACACTTTACATGCTGTTATAATACTAAAATCTATTTTACACACTGTAAAATATATGCCATCATCTAACCCTGCATGTGTATATATGCCGCCATCTAACACTACATGCTGTTATATATGCCATAAATCTCACTACATGCTGTTATGTATATGCCACCATCTGACCCTTACATGCTGTATATATGCCAATCATCTGACCCTGCTGTTGTATGTATGCCACCATCTAACACTGCATGCTGTTATATGCCGCCGTCTGTTGACCCTCACGCATGCTGTGTATGTATGCCATAATCTAAACCATGCACATGCTGTTGTATATGCCGCCATCTAACCCTACATGCTGTATATAATGCCACCGTCTAAGCCCTGCATGCTGTTATATGTGCCGCCATCTAACCCTGCATGCTGTATGTATGCCAAATCTGACCATACATGCTGTGTATATGCCGCAAATCTGTTGCTGCATGCTGTATTATATGCCATAAATCCTAACCCTACATGCTGTTGTATGTGCCACTTAAATCTGAAGCCCTGCATGCTGTGTATATGCCGCCATCTAAACCCTGCATGCTGTATGTAATACTTAAATCTAAACCCTACATGCTGTTATGTACATCTGACACTACATACTTTGTATATGCCATAAATCTAAACCATGCATGCTGTGTATGTGCATAAATCTAACACTACATACTGTATATATACCACCATCTAACCCTACATGCTGTTAATATATGCCATAAATCTAACACTACATGCTGTATATATACCACCATCTAACCATGCATGCTGTTAATATATGCCACCAAATCTAAGCCTACATGCTGTGTATGTGCCAACGTCTGACCATGCGTACATGCTGTTGTATACCGCCATCTGTTTTCCTACATGCTGTGTATATATGCCACCGTCTGACCACTGCATGCTGTTATGTAATGCCACCGTCTAACCATACATGCTGTTATATGCCGCCGTCTGACCCTGCATGCTGTTGTGTATGCCGCCGTCTGACCCTACATGCTGTTAATATGCCGCCGTCTGACGCTGCATGCTGTTGTATATGCCGCTAAACCATGCATGCTGTTATGTATGCCACCAATCTGACCCTACATGCTGTATATAATGCCGCCATCTGACCCTGCATGCTGTTGTGCCGCCGTCTAACCATGCATGCTGTAATATATGCCACGTCTGACCCTGCATGCTGTGTGTATGCCGCCGTCTGACCCTGCATGCTGTTAATATAATATGCAAATCTGACCACTGCATGCTGTTATATATGCCGCCGTCTCTACCACTGCATGCTGTTGTATATGCCGCCAAATCTATTTTGCATGCTGTTGTATATGCCGCCGTCTGACCCTGCATGCTGTTAATGTAATGCCATCTAACCCTGCATGCTGTTGTATGTGCCACCGTCTGACCTGCATGCTGTTATATATGCCAAATCCTGACATACATGCTGTTGTGTATGCCGCCACCATCTGACACTGCATGCTGTTATGTATGCCGCCGTCTGACCACTGCATGCTGTTATGTATGCCGCCGTCTGACCCTGCATGCTGTGTATAATGCCATAAATCTATTTTCCATGCATGCTGTTATATGCCGCCGTCCTGACCCTGCATGCTGTGTATATGCCATAAATCTGACCCTGCATGCTGTATGTATGCCACCGTCTAACCCTGCATGCTGTGTATGCCGCCGTCTGAAGCCCTGCATGCTGTGTATGTATGCCGCCGTCTGACCCTGCATGCTGTTATTATGTGCCGCCGTCTGACCCTGCATGCTGTTAATGTATGCCGCCGTCTGGCCCTGCATGCTGTTATGTATGCCGCCGTCTGAACCTGCATGCTGTTGTAATAATGCCGCCGTCTAACCCTGCATGCTGTATATGTGCCGCCGTCTGACCCATGCATGCTGTTATGTATGCCGCCAAATCTAACCATGCATGCTGTTATGTAATGCCACCCAAATCTGACCCTGCATGCTGTTGTGTAATGCCACCAAATCTAAACCTGCATGCTGTATATATGCCGCCATCTGACCCTACATGCTGTTATGTAATACCAAATCTGACCCTGCATGCTGTTATGTAATACTTAAAATCTGACCATGCATGCTGTTGTGTATGCCATAAATCTGACCCTGCATGCTGTGTGCATGCCATCTGACCATACATGCTGTTAATGTATATGCCGCCAAATCTAACCATGCATGCTGTTGTATATGCCATAAATCTAACCCTGCATGCTGTTATATATGCCGCCGTCTGACCCTGCATGCTGTTATATGCCAAAATCTGACACTGCATGCTGTTGTATGCCATAAATCTGACCCTACATGCTGTGTAATGCCGCCATCTAACCATGCATGCTGTATATATGCCGCCGTCTAACCACTGCATACTGTTATATATGCCATAAATCTAACACTGCATGCTGTTATATATGCCGCCAAATCTAACACTGCATGCTGTTGTGTATGCCACCGTCTGACCCATGCATGCTGTATATGCCACCGTCTGACCCTGCATGCTGTTGTGTATGCCACCGTCTAACCATGCATGCTGTGTATATGCCGCCGTCTGACCATGCATGCTGTTGTGTATGCCAAATCTGACCCTGCATGCTGTTAATGTATGCCAAATCTGACCCTGCATGCTGTTATGTATGCCGCCGTCTGACCATGCATGCTGTTATATGCCGCCGTCTGACCCTGCATGCTGTGTATATGCCACTTAAATCTAAACCATGCATGCTGTTATATAATGCCATAAATCCTGACCCTACATGCTGTTGTGTATGCCATAAATCTAAACCATGCATGCTGTTATATATGCCATAATCTATTCCTGCATGCTGTTATGTACCATCTAACACTACATGCTGTTGTATATGCCACCGTCTAACACTGCATACTGGATATATACCACCATCTAACCATACATGCTGTATATATGCCATCATCTAACCCTGCACACTGTTATGTATGCCGCCATCTATTTACCTACATACTGTTATATATGCCACCATCTAACACTGCATGCTGTATATATACCATCTAACCTTACACACTGTATATATGCCATAAATCAACCCTGCACACTGTTATGTATGCCACCATCTAACCCTGCATGCTGTTGTATACTATAAATCTAACACTACATGCTGTTATATGCCTTACCAAATCTAACCCTGTTACTGCTGTGTAATATGCCATCATCCTGTAAACTTAAATCTGCATGCTGTTGTATATGCCAAATCTACCCTACATGCTGTTATGTAATACCGCCAATCTAAACGCCATGCTGTTGTGTATGCCGCCATCTGACCCTACATGCTGTATGTAATGCCATCATCTATTTGCCCTGCATGCTGTTATGTATATGCCGCCGTCTAACCCTGCATGCTGTGTATATGCCGCCAAATCCTGACCATGCATGCTGTTTATGTATGCCGCCGTCTGACCACTGCATGCTGTTATGTATGCCGCCGTCTGACCCTGCATGCTGTTGTATGCCGCCCATCTGACCCTGCATGCTGTTGTATATGCCAAATCTGACCCTGCATGCTGTTGTATGCCGCCGTCTGGCGCTGCATGCTGTATATGCCACCAAATCTAAGCACTGCATGCTGTGTGTGTGCCGCCGTCTGACCATGCATGCTGTTATGTATGCCACCGTCTGACACTGCATGCTGTTATATATGCCGCCGTCTAACCCTGCATGCTGTGTAATGCCGCCGTCTGACCCTGCATGCTGTATGTGTCACTTAAATCTGACCATGCATGCTGTATGTCTATACCATAAATCTGACCACCGCATGCTGTTAATGTATGCCAAAATCTAACCTGCATGCTGTTAATAATGCCACCGTCTGACCCTGCATGCTGTGTATATGCCGCCGTCTGAACCTGCATGCTGTTATGTATGCCGCCGTCTATTGTACACGCTGTATGTATGCCGTCAATCCCAAACCATGCATGCTACGGTATATATAAATCTGAACCCTACATGCTGTTATGTAATATACCATCTGGCACTTTACATGCTGTTATGTATGCCGCCATCTATTATGCACGTACTGCTGTTGTATAATACCGCCATCTGGCACTGCATGCTGTGTATATGCCACCGTCTAACCCTGCATGCTGTTGTGTATCCATAAATCTGATTTTACATGCTGACGTATATGCCGCCACCATCTGACAACCCGCATGCTGTTGTATATACCATCATCTAAGCACTACATGCTCTATATATGCCATAAATCTGACACTACATGCTGTATATATGCCATAAATCTAACTTTACGTACTGTTATGTAATACCACCCAAATCTGACATACTACATGTTGTATATGCCATAATCGTCTAAGCCTACACCTGTTATGTATGCCGCAAATCTAACTTGCTACATACTGTAATATATGCCATAAATCTGACCCTACATGCTGTTATGTAATACTTAAATCTAACCCTACATGCTGTTACATGTATGCCACCAAATCTAACCTGCATGCTGTTAATAATATGCCGCCGTCTAACCCTGCATGCTGTTGTATATGCCGCCGTCTAAATCTGGCTTGCTGCATGCTGTTATGTAATATGCCGCCGTCTGACCCTACATGCTGTTATGTAATGCCGCCGTCTAAACCTGCATGCTGTTATATGCCGCCGTCTAACCCTGCATGCTGTTGTAAATCCCTATGCCGCCGTCTGACCCTGCATGCTGTATGTATGCCGCCGTCTGACCCTACATGCTGTATATATGCCGCCAATCTAAACCTGCATGCTGTTATGTATGCCATAAATCTGACCCTACATGCTGTATATATGCCACCAATCTAACCCTGCATGCTGTTGTATATGCCGCCATCTGACCCTGCGTGCTGTTGTATATGCCGCCGTCTGACCCTGCATGCTGTTGTATATGCCACCATCTGACCCCTACATGCTGTTTGTATATGCCAATCTAACCCTACATACTGTATGTATGCCACCAAATCTAACCCCTACATGCTGTATATATACCACTTATCTGCCCACATGCTGTTGTATATGCCATAAATCTAACCATGCATGCTGTTATGTGCCACCATCTAAACCCTACATACTGTATATATACCACCATCTAACCCATACATACTGTATATATGCCGCCATCTAACCATACATGCTGTTATATATACCACCATCTAACCCTACATGCTGTATATACCACCATCTAACCCTACATGCTGTTATATATATACCATAAATCTAATACTGTATATACCACTACATACTGTATGTATGCCACCATCTAACCCATGCATGCTGTATGTATACCACCATCTAACCCTACATACTGTATATATACCACCATCTAACCATACATACTGTATATATACCACCATCTAACCCTACATGCCACCATCTAACCATATATGCCATAAATCTAACCCTACATACTGTATATATGCCATAATCTAACACTACATACTGTATATATACCAAATCTAACCCTACATACTGTATATATATCACCATCTAACACTACATGCTGTATATATACCACCATCTAACCACCATACATACTGTATATATGCCACCATCTAACACTGCATGCTGTATATATACCAAATCTAAGCACTGCATGCTGTATATATACCACCATCTAACACTACATGCTGTATATACCACCATCTAACACTACATACTGTATATATGCCGCCATCTAACCCTACATACTGTATATATACCACCATCTAACCCTACATGCTGTATATATGCCACCATCTAACACTACATACTGTATATATACCACCATCTAACCATACATACTGTATATATGCCACCATCTAACACTACATACTGTATATATACCACCATCTAACCCTACATACTGTATATATACCACCATCTAACACTACATACTGTATGTATATACACCATCTAACCCTACATGCTGTATATATACCACCATCTAACCATACATACTGTATATATACCACCATCTAACACTACATACTGTATATATACCACCATCTAACTACATGCTGTATATATACCAAATCTAACACTACATACTGTATATATACCACCATCTAACCCTGCATACTGTATATATACCACCATCTAACCCTACACACTGTATATATGCCACCATCTAACCACTCTACATGCTGTATATATACCACCATCTAACCCTACATACTGTATATATACCACCATCTAACACTACATACTGTATATATACCACCATCTAACCCTACATACTGTATATATACCATCTAACCCTACATACTGTATATATACCACCATCTAACCATACATACTGTATATATACCACCATCTAACACTACATACTGTATATATATACCACCATCTAACCCTACACACTGTATATATACCACCATCTAACACTACATACTGTATATATACCACCATCTAACCATGCATACTGTATATATACCACCATCTAACCCTACATACTGTATATACCACCATCTAACACTACATGCTGTATATATACCACCATCTAACACTACATGCTGTATATATACCACCATCTAACCCTACATGCTGTATATATACCACCATCTAACACTACATACTGTATATACCACCATCTAAACCCTATCTCTAACCCTACATACTGTATATATACCACCATCTAACACTACATACTGTATATATGCCACCATCTAACCATACATACTGTATATACCACCATCTAACCCTACATACTGTTATATATACCACCATCTAACACTACATACTGTATATATGCCACCACCATCTAACCACTACATACTGTATATATACCACCATCTAACACTACATACTGTATATATACCACCATCTAACCCTACATACTGTATATATACCACCATCTAACCATACATACTGTATATATACCACCATCTAACCTACATACTGTATATATACCACCATCTAACCATACATACTGTATATATACCACCATCTAACACTACATACTGTATATATACCACCATCTAACCCTACATACTGTATATATACCACCATCTAACCCTACATACTGTATATATACCACCATCTAACCTACATACTGTATATATACCACACACTCTATATACCATCTAACACTACATACTGTATATATACCACCATCTACACATACATACTGTATATATACCACCATCTAACACTACATACTGTATATATACCACCATCTAACCCTACATACTGTATATATATACCACCATCTAACCCTACATACTGTATATATACCACCATCTAACCTACATACTGTATATATACCACCATCTAACATACATACTGTATATATACCACCATCTAACCCTACATACTGTATATATACCACCATCTAACACTACATACTGTATATATACCACCATCTAACCATACATACTGTATATATACCACCATCTAACCCTACATACTGTATATATACCACCATCTAACCATACATACTGTATATATATACCACCATCTAACACTACATACTGTAGATATATACCACCATCTAACCATACATACTGTATATATACCACCATCTAACCACTACATACTGTATATATACCACCATCTAACCCTACATACTGTATATATACCACCATCTAACCCTACATACTGTATATACCACCATCTAACCCTACATACTGTATATATACCACCATCTAACCATACATACTGTATATATACCACCATCTAACTGTGCATACTGTATATATACCATCATCTAACACTACATACTGTATATATACCACCATCTAACCCTACATACTGTATATATACCACCATCTAACCCTACATACTGTATATATACCACCATCTAACACTACATACTGTATATATACCACCATCTAAGTTACATACTGTATATATACCACCATCTAACCCTACATACTGTATATATACCACCATCTAACCATACATACTGTATATATACCACCATCTAACACTACATACTGTATATATACCACCATCTAACCATACATACTGTATATATACCACCATCTAACACTACATACTGTATATATACCACCATCTAACCCTACATACTGTATATATACCACCATCTAACCCTACATACTGTATATACCACCATCTAACACTACATACTGTATATATACCACCATCTAACCATACATACTGTATATATACCACCATCTAACACTACATACTGTATATATACCACCATCTAACACTACATACTGTATATATACCACCATCTAACACTACATACTGTATATATACCACCATCTAACCCTACATACTGTATACATACCACCATCTAACCATACATACTGTATATATACCACCATCTAACCATACATACTGTATATACCACCATCTAACACTACATACTGTATATATACCACCATCTAACCATACATACTGTATATATACCACCATCTAACCCTACATACTGTATATATACCACCATCTAACCCTACATACTGTATATATACCACCATCTAACCATACATACTGTATATATACCACCATCTAACCATACATACTGTATATATACCACCATCTAACACTACATACTGTATATATACCACCATCTAACCATACATACTGTATATATACCACCATCTAACCCTACATACTGTATATATACCACCATCTAACCCTACATACTGTATATATACCACCATCTAACCCTACATACTGTATATATACCACCATCTAACCCTACATACTGTATATATACCATAATCTAACCCTACATACTATATATATACCACCATCTAACCATACATACTGTATATATACCACCATCTAACCCTACATACTGTATATATACCACCATCTAACCATACATACTGTATATATACCACCATCTAACACTACATACTGTATATATACCACCATCTAACCATACATACTGTATATATACCACCATCTAACACTACATACTGTATATATACCACCATCTAACACTACATACTGTATATATACCACCATCTAACACTACATACTGTATATATACCACCATCTAACCTTACATACTGTATATATACCACCATCTAACCCTACATACTGTATATATACCACCATCTAACCATACATACTGTATATATACCACCATCTAACACTACATACTGTATATATACCACCATCTAACCCTACATACTGTATATATACCACCATCTAACCCTACATACTGTATATATACCACCATCTAACACTACATACTGTATATATACCACCATCTAACACTACATACTGTATATATACCACCATCTAACACTACATACTGTATATATACCACCATCTAACACTACATACTGTATATATACCACCATCTAACACTACATACTGTATATATACCACCATCTAACCCTACATACTGTATATATACCACCATCTAACCCTACATACTGTATATATACCACCATCTAACCCTACATACTGTATATATACCACCATCTAACCATACATACTGTATATATACCACCATCTAACCCTACATACTGTATATATACCACCATCTAACACTACATACTGTATATATACCACCATCTAACCCTACATACTGTATATATACCACCATCTAACACTACATACTGTATATATACCACCATCTAACCATACATACTGTATATATACCACCATCTAACCCTACATACTGTATATATACCACCATCTAACCATACATACTGTATATATACCACCATCTAACACTACATACTGTATATATACCACCATCTAACACTACATACTGTATATATACCACCATCTAACCATACATACTGTATATATACCACCATCTAACACTACATACTGTATATATACCACCATCTAACCACTACATACTGTATATATACCACCATCTAACACTACATACTGTATATATACCACCATCTAACCCTACATACTGTATATATACCACCATCTAACCCTACATACTGTATATATACCACCATCTAACCCTACATACTGTATATATACCACCATCTAACCCTACATACTGTATATATACCACCATCTAACCCTACATACTGTATATATACCACCATCTAACCCTACATACTGTATATATACCACCATCTAACACTACATACTGTATATATACCACCATCTAACCATACATACTGTATATATACCACCATCTAACACTACATACTGTATATATACCACCATCTAACCATACATACTGTATATATACCACCATCTAACCACTACATACTGTATATATACCACCATCTAACACTACATACTGTATATATACCACCATCTAACCATACATACTGTATATATATCACCATCTAACCATACATACTGTATATATACCACCATCTAACACTACATACTGTATATATACCACCATCTAACCATACATACTGTATATATACCACCATCTAACACTACATACTGTATATATACCACCATCTAACCATACATACTGTATATATACCACCATCTAACACTACATACTGTATATATATACCACCATCTAACCCTACATACTGTATATACCACCATCTAACACTACATACTGTATATATATCACCATCTAACCATACATACTGTATATATACCACCATCTAACCATACATACTGTATATATACCACCATCTAACACTACATACTGTATATATACCACCATCTAACCATACATACGGTATATATACCACCATCTAACCCTACACACTGTATATATACCACCATATAACCCTACATACGGTATATATACCACCATCTAACCCTACACACTGTATATACCACCATCTAACCCTACACACTGTATATATACCATAATCTAACCCGACACACTGTATATACCACCATCTAACCCTACATACTGTATATATACCACCATCTAACCATACATACTGTATATATACCACCATCTAACCCTACATACTGTATATATACCACCATCTAACCCTACACACTGTATATATACCACCATCTAACCCTACACACTGTATATATACCACCATATAACCCTACATACGGTATATATACCACCATCTAACCCTACACACTGTATATACCACCATCTAACCCTACATACTGTATATATACCATAATCTAACCCGACACACTGTATATACCACCATCTAACCCTACACACTGTATATATACCATCATCTAACCCTACACACTGTATATACCACCATCTAACCCTACATACTGTATATATACCACCATCTAACCCTACATACTGTATATATACCACCATCTAACCCTACATACTGTATATATACCACCATCTAACCCTACATACTGTATATATACCACCATCTAACACTACATACTGTAGATATACCACCATCTAACACTACATACTGTAGATATACCACCATCTAACCCTACATACTGTACTGTATATACCACCATCTAACCCTACATACTGTATATATACCACCATCTAACCCTACATACTGTATATATACCACCATCTAACCCTACATACTGTATATACCACCATCTAACCCTACACACTGTATATATATACCACCATCTAACCCTACATACTGTATATACCACCATCTAACCCTACATACTGTATATACCACCATCTAACCCTACACACTGTATATATACCACCATCTAACCCTACATACTGTATATATACCACCATCTAACCCTACATACTGTATATACCACCATCTAACCCTACATACTGTATATACCACCATCTAACCCTACACACTGTATATATACCACCATCTAACCCTACATACTGTATATATACCACCATCTAACCCTACATACTGTATATACCACCATCTAACCCTACATACTGTATATACCACCATCTAACCCTACATACTGTATATATACCACCATCTAACCCTACATACTGTATATATACCACCATCTAACCCTACATACTCTATATATACCACCATCTAAAATCAAATCATATCAAATTTATTTATATAGCCCTTCGTACATCAGCTGATATCTCAAAGTGCTGTATAGAAACCCAGCCTAAAACCCCAAACAGCAAGCAATGCAGGTGTAGAAGCACGGTGGCTAGGAAAAACTCCCTAGAAAGGCCAAAACCTAGGAAGAAACCTAGAGAGGAACCAGGCTATGTGGGGTGGCCAGTCCTCTTCTGGCTGTGCCGGGTAGAGATTATAACAGATCATGGCCAAGATGTTCAAATGTTCATAAATGACCAGCATGGTTGTATAATAATAAGGCAGAACAGTTGAAACTGGAGCAGCAGCACGGTCAGGTGGACTGGGGACAGCAAGGAGTCATCATGTCAGGTAGTCCTGGGGCATGGTCCTAGGGCTCAGGTCAGTTGAAACTGGAGCAGCAGCACGGCCAGGTGGACTGGGGACAGCAAGGAGTCATCATGTCAGGTAGTCCTGGGGCATGGTCCTAGGGCTCAGGTCAGTTGAAACTGGAGCAGCAGCACGGCCAGGTGGACTGGGGACAGCAAGGAGTCATCATGTCAGGTAGTCCTGGGGCATGGTCCTAGGGCTCAGGTCCTCCGAGAGAGAGAAAGAGAGAAAGAGAGAATTAGAGCACGCACACGTAGATTCACACAGGACACCGAATAGGACAGGAGAGGTACTCCAGATATAACAAACTGACCCTAGCCCCCGGACACATAAACTACTGCAGCATAAATACTGGAGGCTGAGACAGGAGGGGTCAGGAGACACTGTGGCCCCATCCGAGCACATCCCCGGACAGGGCCAAACAGGAAGGATATAACCCCACCCACTCTGCCAAAGCACAGCCCCCACACCACTAGAGGGATATCTTCAACCACCAACTTACCATCCTGAGACAAGGCCGAGTATAGCCCACAAAGATCTCCGCCATGGCACAACCTAAGGGAGGGCGCCAACCCAGACAGGATGACCACAACAGTGAATCAACCCACTCAGGTGATGCACCCCCTCCAGGGATGGCATGAGAGAGCCCCAGTAAGCCAGTGACTCAGCCCCTGTAATAGGGTTAGAGGCAGAGAATCCCAGTGGAAAGAGGGGAAACGGCCAGGCAGAGACAGCAAGGGCGGTTCGTTGCTCCAGAGCCTTTCCGTTCACCTTCCCACTCCTGGCCAGACTACACTCAATCATATGACCCACTGAAGAGAAGTCTTCAGTAAAGACTTAAAGGTTGAGACCGAGTTTGCGTCTCTCTGACATGGGTAGGCAGACCATTCCATAAAAATAGAGCTCTATAGGAGAAAGCCCTGCCTCCAGCTATTTGCTTAGAAATTCTAGGGACAATTAGGAGGCCTGCGTCTTGTGACCGTAGCGTACATGTAGGTATGTACGGCAGGACCAAATCAGAGAGATAGGTAGGAGCAAGCCCATGTAATGCTTTGTAGGTTAGCAGTAAAACCTTGAAATCAGCCCTTGCTTTGACAGGAAGCCAGTGTAGAGAGGCTAGCACTGGAGTAATATGATCAAATTTTTTTGGTTCTAGTCAGGATTCTAGCAGCCGTATTTAGCACCAACTGAAGTTTATTTAGTGCTTTATCCGGGTAGCCGGAAAGTAGAGCATTGCAGTAGTCTAACCTAGAAGTGACAAAAGCATGGATTCATTTTTCTGCATCATTTTTGGACAGAAAGTTTCTGATTTTTGCAATGTTACGTAGATGGAAAAAAGCTGTCCTTGAAATGGTCTTGATATGTTCTTCAAAAGAGAGATCAGGGTCCAGAGTAACGCCGAGGTCCTTCACAGTTTTATTTGAGACGACTACAACCATTAAGATTAATTGTCAGATTCAACAGAAGATATCTTTGTTTCTTGGGACCTAGAACAAGCATCTCTGTTTTGTCTGAGTTTAAAAGTAGAAAGTTTGCAGCCATCCACTTCCTTATGTCTGAAACACATGCTTCTAGCAAGGGCAATTTTGGGGCTTCACCATGTTTCATTGAAATGTACAGCTGTGTGTCATCCGCATAGCAGTGAAAGTTAACATTATGTTTTCGAATAACATCCCCAAGAGGTAAAATATATAGTGAAAACAATAGTGGTCCTAAAACGGAACCTTGAGGAACACCGAAATTTACAGTTGATTTGTCAGAGGACAAACCATTCACAGAGACAAACTGATATCTTTCCGACAGATAAGATCTAAACCAGGCCAGAACATGTCCGTGTAGACCAATTTGGGTTTCCAATCTCTCCAAAAGAATGTGGTGATCGATGGTATCAAAAGCAGCACTAAGGTCTAGGAGCACGAGGACAGATGCAGAGCCTCGGTCCGATGCCATTAAAATGTCATTTACCACCTTCACAAGTGCCGTCTCAGTGCTATGATGGGGTCTAAAACCAGACTGAAGCATTTCGTATACATTGTTTGTCTTCAGGAAGGCAGTGAGTTGCTGCGCAACAGCCTTTTTGTAAAATTTTTGAGAGGAATGGAAGATTCGATATAGGCCGATAATTTTTATATTTTCTGGGTCAAGGTTTGGCTTTTTCAAGAGAGGCTTTATTACTGCCACTTTTAGTGAGTTTGGTACACATCCGGTGGATAGAGAGCTGTTTATTATGTTCAACATAGGAGGGCCAAGCACAGGAAGCAGCTCTTTCAGTAGTTTAGTTGGAATAGGGTCCAGTATGCAGCTTGAAGGTTTAGAGGCCATGATTATTTTCATCATTGTGTCAAGAGATATAGTACTAAAACACTTGAGTGTCTCCTTTGATCCTAAGTCCTGGGAGAGTTGTGCAGACTCAGGACAACTGAGCTTTGAAGGAATACGCAGATTTAAAGAGGAGTCCGTAATTTGCTTTCTAATAATCATAATCTTTTCCTCAAAGAAGTTCATGAATTTATCACTGCTAAAGTGAAAGTCATCCTCTCTTGGGGAATGCTGCTTTTTAGTTAGCTTTGCGACAGTATCAAAAAGGAATTTCGGATTGTTCTTATTTTCCTCAATTAAGTTAGAAAAATAGGATGATCGAACAGCAGTAAGGGCTCTACGGTACTGCACGGTACTGTCTTTCCAAGCTAGTCGAAAGACTTCCAGTTTGGTGTGGCGCCATTTCCGTTCCAATTTTCTGGAAGCTTGCTTCAGAGCTCGGGTATTTTCTGTGTACCAGGGAGTTAGTTTCTTATGAGAAATGTTTTTAGTTTTTAGGGTGCAACTGCATCTAGGGTATTGCGCAAGGTTAAATTGAGTTCCTCAGTTAGGTGGTTAACTGATTTTTGTCCTCTGGCGTCCTTGGGTAGACAGAGGGAATCTGGAAGGACATCAAGGAATCTTTGTGTTGTCTGTGAATTTATAGCACGACTTTTGATGTTCCTTGGTTGGGGTCTGAGCAGATTATTTGTTGCAATTGCAAACGTAATAAAATAGTGGTCCGATAGTCCAGGATTATGAGGAAAAACATTAAGATCCACAACATCTAACCCTACATACTGTATATATACCACCATCTAACCCTACATACTGTATATATACCACCATCTAACCCTACACACTGTATATACCACCATCTAACCCTACATACTGTATATATACCACCATCTAACCCTACATACTGTATATACCACCATCTAACCCTACACACTGTATATATACCACCATCTAACCCTACATACTGTATATATACCACCATCTAACCCTACATACTGTATATATACCACCATCTAACCCTACATACTGTATATATACCACCATCTAACCCTACATACTGCATATATACCACCATCTAATCCTACATACTGTATATATACCACCATCTAATCCTACATACTGTATATATACCACCATCTAACCCTACATACTGTATATATACCACCATCTAACCCTACATACTGTATATATACCACCATCTAACCCTACATACTGTGTATATACCACCATCTAACCATACATACTGTATATATACCGCCATCTAACACTACATAATGTATATATACCACCATCTAACCCTACATACTGTATATATACCACCATCTAACACTACACACTGTATATATACCACCATCTAACACTACATACTGTATATATACCACCATCTAACACTACATAATGTATATATACCACCATCTAACCCTACATACTGTATATATACCACCATCTAACCATACATACTGTATATATACCGCCATCTAACACTACATAATGTATATATACCACCATCTAACCCTACATACTGTATATATACCACCATCTAACACTACACACTGTATATATACCACCATCTAACACTACATACTGTATATATACCACCATCTAACACTACATAATGTATATATACCACCATCTAACCCTACACTATCCCCAACACACCCCACCACCCCTTCCTACTACTTTGGCCCTAAGAGATCCTAAACCAGGTCATTGGTCATTGGCCTGGGAGGCTGGAACCACTCCTTTAAACCCCCCTGTAGTTCACCCAAAAACTTCTCTGCTGCTGCTGCTACCAATTCAATCTCCTGGGATTTCCATTCCATCTGTGCAGTACAATTAATGACCACGTTAATGAATGCCAAGAAGCCAATGTTACTAACGCGCAAACTGTTCGGGTCACTCTGTACTGGTCTACTAATCACAGGGACCCTCTCAGGCTCCCTCACACTTAGCCCACCATCCTCTACTTTCCTAACTGCCTCAGCATATGACACTTTCTGTCACGCCCTGTTTCACCTATCTTTGTGATTGTCTCCACACCCTCCAGGTGTTGCTGATTTTCCCCAGTGTATTTATCCTTGCGTTTCCTGTCTCTCTATGCAAGTTCGTCTTGTATGTTTCCAAGTCAACCAGCGGTTTTCCCGTTCTCCTGCTATTTGCATTTTCCTTTTTCTAGTCCTCCCGGTTTGACTCTTGCCTGTTTATGGATTTTGTACCCGCCTGCCTGACCATTCTGCCTGCCTTGACTACGAGGGTGTCTGCCACTCTGTACCTCCTAGACTCTGATCTGGTTTTGACCTTTTTGCTTGTTCACGACCATTCTCTTGCCTACCCCTCCGGAGAGCAAT
>NW_024607458.1:22500-26767 GCF_018296145.1 Oncorhynchus tshawytscha | reverse complement strand
CAGACATCTCCAGTTTAAACAGACATCTCTAACTTAAACAGACATCTCCAGTTAAACAGACATCTCCAGTTTAAACAGACATCTCCAGTTTAAACAGACATCTCCAGTTTAAACAGACATCTCCAGTTTAAACAGACATCTCCAGTTTAAACAGACATCTCCAGTTTAAACAGACATCTCCAGTTTAAACAGACATCTCCAGTTTAAACAGACATCTCCAGTTTAAACAGACATCTCCAGTTTAAACAGACATCTCTACCTTAAACAGACATCTCCAGTTTAAACAGACATCTCCAGTTTAAACAGACATCTCCAGCTTAAACAGACATCTCCAGCTTAAACAGACATCTCCAGCTTAAACAGACATCTCCAGCTTAAACAGACATATCTAACTTAAACAGACATCTCCACAATGTCTGTTGAAACTGTGTCTCATATGGAACGTTAGAACAGTGGTGGAAACAGAACTCAGTTCCAGAATGTCTGTTGAAACTGTGTCTCATATGGAACGTTAGAACAGTGGTGGAAACAGAACTCAGTTCCAGAATGTCTGTTGAAACTGTGTCTCATATGGAACGTTAGAACAGTGGTGGAAACAGAACTCAGTTCCAGAATGTCTGTTGAAACTGTGTCTCATATGGAACGTTAGAACAGTGGTGGAAACAGAACTCAGTTCCAGAATGTCTGTTGAAACTGTGTCTCATATGGAAAACGTTAGAACAGTGGTGGAAACAGAACTCAGTTCCAGAATGTCTGAAACTGTGTCTCATATGGAACGTTAGAACAGTGGTGGAAACAGAACTCAGTTCCAGAATGTCTGTTGAAACTGTGTCTCATATGGAACGTTAGAACAGTGGTGGAAACAGAACTCAGTTCCAGAATGTCTGTTGAAACTGTGTCTCATATGGAACGTTAGAACAGTGGTGGAAACAGAACTCAGTTCCAGAATGTCTGTTGAAACTGTGTCTCATATGGAACGTTAGAACAGTGGTGGAAACAGAACTCAGTTCCAGAATGTCTGTTGAAACTGTGTCTCATATGGAACGTTAGAACAGTGGTGGAAACAGAACTCAGTTCCAGAATGTCTGTTGAAACTGTGTCTCATATGGAACGTTAGAACAGTGGTGGAAACAGAACTCAGTTCCAGAATGTCTGTTGAAACTGTGTCTCATATGGAACGTTAGAACAGTGGTGGAAACAGAACTCAGTTCCAGAATGTCTGTTGAAACTGTGTCTCATATGGAACGTTAGAACAGTGGTGGAAACAGAACTCAGTTCAGAATTCCAGAATGTCTGTTGAAACTGTGTCTCATATGGAACGTTAGAACAGTGGTGGAAACAGAACTCAGTTCCAGAATGTCTGTTGAAACTGTGTCTCATATGGAACGTTAGAACAGTGGTGGAAACAGAACTCAGTTCCAGAATGTCTGTTGAAACTGTGTCTCATATGGAACGTTAGAACAGTGGTGGAAACAGAACTCAGTTCCAGAATGTCTGTTGAAACTGTGTCTCATATGGAACGTTAGAACAGTGGTGGAAACAGAACTCAGTTCCAGAATGTCTGTTGAAACTGTGTCTCATATGGAACGTTAGAACAGTGGTGGAAACAGAACTCAGTTCCAGAATGTCTGTTGAAACTGTGTCTCATATGGAACGTTAGAACAGTGGTGGAAACAGAACTCAGTTCCAGAATGTCTGTAAAACTGATTCTTCATATGAAAATGACTCAAGTGAAAGTGGTCAAACAGAAAATACTAGAATTCTGTTGAAAAGTCTAGAGGAAACAGAACTAGGAAACTGGTTTTAAATATAATTAAATATCAAAAGTAATGTTGTAATAATGTGAAAAATCCTTATATTAAACAAACCAGACAGCACCAGAATGTCTTGTTATTTTAATTTATGGATAGCCAGGGTGGACACTCAACACTCAGACAGAATTTTTAAAAACAAAGCATTTGTGTTTATTGAGTCTGAACAGATAAGAAACAGCAGTAGGGATGACCAGGGATGTTCTCTTGAAAAGTGTGTGAATTGGACCATTTCCTGTCCTGCTAAGAACATTCAAAATGTAACTGAGTACTTTTGTGTGTCAGGGAAAATGTCTGTGAGTAAAAAGTACATAATTTTCTTTATGAATGTAGTGAAGTAAAAGTTGTTAAAAATATAAATAGTAAAGTACAGAACAGATACCCCAAAAAAACTAGTGAAGTAGTAATGTCTTTAAAGTATTTTACTTAGAAGTACTTTACACCACTGCATTAGAAGACAGATAAATGTGTTGATCTGAAGGAAAGACGGGCAGATTCTGTCGGTCGGCTACCAACTATTATAAAGTTCCAGTTATGTCTCTGTGTCTCTGTATGGAACTTAGTCAGACATTCAACAGTCACAGTAGGTTTGAGATACAGTATGATCACTAATCATGCCGACCAACCTGATGGTCTCTGTTGGAAATGTTGTGAAAAGAATCTGGCCCAGGCTATAAATATCTGACATTACTCATCTCATATGTATATACTGTATTCTATACTATTCTACTGTATCTTAGATTAGGCATTACTCATCTCATATGTATATACTGTATTCTATACTATTCTACTGTATCTTAGTCTATGCATTACTCATCTAATATGTATATACTGTATTCTATACTATTCTACTGTATCTTAGTCTAGGCATTACTCATCTCATATGTATATACTGTATTCTATACTATTCTACTGTATCTTAGTCTATGCATTACTCATCTCATATGTATATACTGTATTCTATACTATTCTACTGTATCTTAGTCTATGCATTACTCATCTCATATATATGTACTGTATTCGATCCTATTCTACTGTACCTTAGTCTATGCTGCTCAGACATTGTGACCAATAACATTTGACTTGATTTAGATTACACTATATTATATTATTTTATTTAGATTAGGCTATATATACAGCATGACCAAAAGTATGTGGACACCTGCTAGTCGAACGTCTCATTCCAATATCATAGGCATTCCTATGGAGTTGGTCCCCCCTTTGCTGCAAGAACAGCCCCCACTCTTCTGGGAAGGCTTTCCAGTAGATGTTGGAACATTGCTGCGGGGACTTGCTTCCGTTCAGCCACAAGAGCATTAGGGAGGTCGGGTACTGATGTTGGGTGATTAGGCCTGGCTCGAAGTCAGCGTTCCAATTCATCCCAAAGGTGTTTGATGGGGTTGAGGTCAGGGCTCTGTGCAAGAAACTGGAAAGGCCTTCCCTAAACTGTTGCCACCAAGTTGGAAGCACAGAATCGTCTAGAATGTCATTTTATACTGTAGAGTTAAGATTTCTCTTCACTAGAACTAGGGGGCCTAGCCCGAACCATGAAAAACAGCCCCATTGCACACGGTTATCTTGTGTGCGGCTGCTCGGCCATGGAAACACATTTGATGAAGCTCCCGACTAACAGTTATTTTTGCTGACATTGCAGTTTGGAACTCGGTAGTAGGTGTTGCAACTGAGGACAGACCATTTTTATGTGCTTCCGCACTCCAGCGGGCCCGTTCTGTGAGCTTGTGTGGCCTACCACTTCACGGTTGATCCGTTGTTGCTCCTAGATGTTTCCACTTCACAATAACAGCACTTACAGTTGACCGGAGCAGCTATAGCAGGAATTTGAAGAACTGACTTTGTTGTAAAGGTGGCATCCTATGACGGTGCCACGTTGAAAGTCACTGAGCTCTTCAGTAAGGCCATTCTACTGCCAATGTTTGTCTATGGAGATTGCATGGCTGTCTGTCCGACTTTATACACCTGTCAGCTACTGGTGTGGCTGAAATAGAATCCACTAATTTGAAGGGGTGTCCAAATACTTCTGTATATATAGTATAGATTCTCTGTCCTGCTACTGGTAGGACTATAACATTATGTGAACTGATCTGAATAGGTTTAGGCTGGTCATCTATGATATGTAGGTTATATACAGTACATTCTCTGTCCTGCTGCTGGTAGGACTATAACATTATGTGAAATGACCTGAACAGGTTTAGGCTGGTCATCTATGATATGTAGGCTGTAGCTGAGGTATAGACTTTCATCTGCATATCACTAACAAACTGCTAGTATACATTATAACCTAGCCTACATTACATAATATAACATCTACATATCACTAACAACCCACTACTATACATTATAACCTAGTCTACTTTACATAATATAACATCTACATATCACTAACAACCCACTACTATACATTATAACCTAGTCTACTTTACATAATATAACATCTA
>NW_024607458.1:0-17500 GCF_018296145.1 Oncorhynchus tshawytscha | reverse complement strand
AATACAATACAATACATACAATAAATTAGTACATTAACAATACAATACAATACATAATACATTAACTAATTACATTACATTACAATACAATACATTACAATAGAATGGACAATACATTACAATACAAATACATTACAATACATTACATTACACTACATACATTACAATACAATACATTAACCCTACATTACATTACTAGATACAATACATTACAATAAATACAATATTACATTACAATACATGGACATTAACTTTACATTACAATACAATACATTACAATACACATTACAATACAATACAATACATTACATGTTTACACCCCTCCTACATTACTTACAATACAATACATGCAATACAATACAATACATTTACATTACATTACAATACAATACATTACAATACAATACAATACAATACATTACTTTAGTGTACAACCCATTACAATACAATACATACACTAGATGGACAGTAAATACAATACATTAACCCTACATTACAATTCACTAATACAATACATTTACAATAATACAATACAATACAATACTTACAATACATGGACATTAAATACAATACATAACCCCTACATTACATTACTAGATGGACAGTACAATACAGTGTTTAACCCCAATACCTCTCTTACACAATAGATGGACAGTAAATACATTACAATAGTGTTTAACCCATACTCCTACAATACTTACAATACATGGACAATAAATTTACAATTAACCCAATACCAATACAATACAATTCAATACATGGACAATAACAATAGTGTTTACACATTACAATACAATACTTACAAGATGGACAATAACAATAGTGTTTAACCCCTCCTCATCTACATGGACGGTAAATTAGTGTACATACAATACAATACAATACATTACAGATACAATAACTTTAGTGTTTAACCCCTCCTCTACATTACACTACATGGACAATAACTTACATATAATTTAACCCCAATACATCTCTACACTAGATGGACAATAACATTTACAATAACCAATACAATACATTACCATACATTTCACAATACAATACAATACAACTACAATACATTACAATACCCTACCTCTTACACTAGATACATTACAATACAATGTTTAAATACATTACAATTACACTACATGGACAATACAATAACAATACAATACAATGTTTAACCCTACTCTACTTCACTAGATGGACATACAATTTAATGTTTAACCCAATACAATACAATACATACAGATACAATAACAATAGTGTTTAACAATCCAATACTTTACTAATACAATAACAATGTTTAACCCTTACAATCTACAATACAATACAATACAATACAATACAACCCTGACCATTACTTACACAGATGGACGGTAACAATTAGTGTTTAACCCAATCCTCTCTTCACTAGATGGACAATAACATTTAGTGTTTAACCCATTACAATACTCTTCACTACATGGGACATACAATACATTACAATTTAATACAATACATTACAATACACAGATGGACGGTACATTACATTACAATACAACCCTCCAATACTACACTACATGGACAATAACAATAGTACAATAACCCCTCAATACATTACAATACAATACACTAGATGGACAATAACTTTAGTGTTACTAACCCCTCCTCTACTACACTAGATGGACAATACAAGTGTTTAACCCAATCCAATACTACACTAGATACAATACTTACAACCCTCCTTACTTACAGAAACATTAACAATACATGTTTAACCCCTACAATCTTCACTAGATGGACATACTTTACATTACCCTCACAATACATAGATGGACAATAACTTTAGTGTTTAACCCCTCCTCTACTACACTAGATGGACGGTAATACAATACATGTTTAACCCCTCCTTCTTCACTAGATGGACATTACACTTTAGTGTTTAACCCTCCTCACTACACTAGATGGACAGTAACTTTAGTGTTTAACCCCTCCTCTCTACACTAGATGGACGGTAACTTTAGTGTTTAACCCCTCCTCTCTTCACTAGATGGACGGTAAATTTAGTGTTTAACCCTCCTCTCTTCACTAGATGGACGGTAACTTTAGTGTTTAACCCCTCCTCTCTACACTAGATGGACAGTAACTTTAGTGTTTAACCCTCCTCTCTTCACTAGATGGACAGTAACTTTAGTGTTTAACCCCTCCTCTTCACTAGATGGACGGTAACTTTAGTGTTTAACCCCTCCTCTCTTCACTAGATGGACGGTAACTTTAGTGTTTAACCCCTCCTCTACACTAGATGGACGGTAACTTTAGTGTTTAACCCCTCCTCTCTTCACTAGATGGACAGTAACTTTAGTGTTTAACCCTCCTCTCTTCACTAGATGGACAGTAACTTTAGTGTTTAACCCCTCCTCTCTTCACTAGATGGACAGTAACTTTAGTGTTTAACCCTCCTCTCTTCACTAGATGGACAGTAACTTTAGTGTTTAACCCTCCTCTCTTCACTAGATGGACGGTAACTTTAGTGTTTAACCCTCCTCTCTTCACTAGATGGACGGTAACTTTAGTGTTTAACCCTCCTCTCTTCACTAGATGGACAGTAACTTTAGTGTTTAACCCCTCCTCTCTCACTAGATGGACGGTAACTTTAGTGTTTAACCCCTCCTCTCTTCACTAGATGGACGGTAACTTTAGTGTTTAACCCTCCTCTCTTCACTAGATGGACGGTAACTTTAGTGTTTAACCCTCCTCTCTTCAGATGGACAGTAACTTTAGTGTTTAACCCTCCTCTCTTCACTAGATGGACAGTAACTTTAGTGTTTAACCCCTCCTCTTCACAGATGGACGGTAACTTTAGTGTTTAACCCCTCCTCTTCACTAGATGGACGGTAACTTTAGTGTTTAACCCTCCTCTTTCAGATGGACAGTAACTTTAGTGTTTAACCCCTCCTCTCTACACTAGATGGACGGTAACTTTAGTGTTTAACCCCTCCTCTCTTCAGATGGACGGTAACTTTAGTGTTTAACCCCTCCTCTCTCACTAGATGGACGGTAACTTTAGTGTTTAACCCCTCCTCTCTACACTAGATGGACGGTAACTTTAGTGTTTAACCCCTCCTCTCTTCACTAGATGGACGGTAACTTTAGTGTTTAACCCCTCCTCTCTTCACTAGATGGACGGTAACTTTAGTGTTTAACCCCTCCTCTCTAAGACTAGATGGACGGTAACTTTAGTGTTTAACCCCTCCTCTCTACACTAGATGGACGGTAACTTTAGTGTTTAACCCCATCCTCTCTAACTAGATGGACGGTAACTTTAGTGTTTAACCCTCCTCTCTTCACTAGATGGACGGTAACTTTAGTGTTTAACCCTCCTCTCTACACTAGATGGACGGTAACTTTAGTGTTTAACCCTCCTCTCTACACTAGATGGACGGTAACTTTAGTGTTTAACCCTCCTCTCTTCACTAGATGGACGGTAACTTTAGTGTTTAACCCTCCTCTCTTCACTAGATGGACGGTAACTTTAGTGTTTAACCCCTCCTCTCTACACTAGATGGACAGTAACTTTAGTGTTTAACCCTCCTCTCTACACTAGATGGACAGTAACTTTAGTGTTTAACCCCTCCTCTCTTCACTAGATGGACGGTAACTTTAGTGTTTAACCCCTCCTCTCTTCACTAGATGGACGGTAACTTTAGTGTTTAACCCCTCCTCTTAACACTAGATGGACAGTAACTTTAGTGTTTAACCCCTCCTCTCTTCACTAGATGGACAGTAACTTTAGTGTTTAACCCTCCTCTCTTCACTAGATGGACAGTAACTTTAGTGTTTAACCCCTCCTCTCTTCACTAGATGAACTAACTTTAGTGTTTAACCCCTCCTCTCTACACTAGATGGACAGTAACTTTAGTGTTTAACCCCTCCTCTCTACACTAGATGGACGGTAACTTTAGTGTTTAACCTCTCCTCTCTTCAGATGGACGGTAACTTTAGTGTTTAACCCCTCCTCTCTTCACTAGATGAACGGTAACTTTAGTGTTTAAACCCCTCCTCTCTACACTAGATGGACAGTAACTTTAGTGTTTAACCCTCCTCTCTACACTAGATGGACGGTAACTTTAGTGTTTAACCCTCCTCTCTTCAGATGGACGGTAACTTTAGTGTTTAACCCCTCCTCTCTTCACTAGATGGACGGTAACTTTAGTGTTTAACCCCTCCTCTCTACACTAGATGGACAGTAACTTTAGAGATGACAGTAACTTTAGTGTTTAACCCCTCCTCTCTACACTAGATGGACAGTAACTTTAGTGTTTAACCTCCTCTCTCACTAGATGGACAGTAACTTTAGTGTTTAACCCCCTCTCTAACTCCAGATGGACAGTAACTTTAGTGTTTAACCCCTCCTCTCTTCACTAGATGGACAGTAACTTTAGTGTTTAACCCTCCTCTCTGAACCCCTCCTTAGTGTTTAACCCCTAGATGGACAGTAACTTTAGTGTTTAACCCTCCTCTACACTAGATGGACGGTAACTTTAGTGTTTAACCCTCCTCTCTTCAGATGGACAGTAACTTTAGTGTTTAACCCTCCTCTCTACACTAGATGGACGAAACTTTAGTGTTTAACCCTCCTCTCTCACTAGATGGACGGTAACTTTAGTGTTTAACCCTCCTCTCTTCACTAGATGGACGGTAACTTTAGTGTTTAACCCCTCCTCTCTACACTAGATGGACGGTAACTTTAGTGTTTAACCCCTCCTCTCTACACTAGATGGACACCCTAACTTTAGTGTTTAACCCCTCCTCTCTAACACTAGATGGAACGATAACTTTAGTGTTTAACCCCTCCTCTCTACACTAGATGGACGGTAACTTTAGTGTTTAACCCCTCCTCTCTTCACTAGATGGACAGTAACTTTAGTGTTTAACCCCTCCTCTCTACACTAGATGGACGGTAACTTTAGTGTTTAACCCCTCCTCTCTACACTAGATGGAAACTTTAGTGTTTAACCCCTCCTCTCTTCAGATGGACGGTAACTTTAGTGTTTAACCCTCCTCTCTTCACTAGATGGACGGTAACTTTAGTGTTTAACCCCTCCTCTCTCACTAGATGGACAGTAACTTTAGTGTTTAACCCTCCTCTCTACACTAGATGGACAGTAACTTTAGTGTTTAACCCTCCTCTCTTCACTAGATGGACGGTAACTTTAGTGTTTAACCCCTCCTCTCTTCACTAGATGGACGGTAACTTTAGTGTTTAACCCCTCCTCTCTACACTAGATGGACAGTAACTTTAGTGTTTAACCCCCTCCTCTCTTCACTAGATGGACAGTAATCTTTAGTGTTTAACCCCTCCTCTCTTCACTAGATGGACAGTAACTTTAGTGTTTAACCCCTCCTCTCTTCACTAGATGAACGGTAACTTTAGTGTTTAACCCCTCCTCTCTAACTAGATGGACAGTAACTTTAGTGTTTAACCCCTCCTCTCTACACTAGATGGACGGTAACTTTAGTGTTTAACCCTCCTCTCTTCAGATGGACGGTAACTTTAGTGTTTAACCCCTCCTCTCTTCACTAGATGAACAGTAACTTTAGTGTTTAACCCTCCTCTCTACACTAGATGGACAGTAACTTTAGTGTTTAACCCCTCCTCTCTACACTAGATGGACGGTAACTTTAGTGTTTAACCCTCCTCTCTTCTAGATGGACGGTAACTTTAGTGTTTAACCCCTCCTCTCTAACTAGATGGAACCCCCTAACTTTAGTGTTTAACCCCTCCTCTCTACACTAGATGGACAGTAACTTTAGTGTTTAACCCCTCCTTCTAACTAGATGGACAGTAACTTTAGTGTTTAACCCCTCCTCTCTACACTAGATGGACAGTAACTTTAGTGTTTAACCCTCCTCTCTTCACTAGATGGACAGTAACTTTAGTGTTTAACCCCTCCTCTCTACACTAGATGGACAGTAACTTTAGTGTTTAACCCCTCCTCTCTAACTAGATGGACAGTAACTTTAAACCCCTCCTCTCTACACTAGATGGACAGTAACTTTAGTGTTTAACCCTCCTCTCTTAGATGGACGGTAACTTTAGTGTTTAACCCCTCCTCAGATGGACGGTAACTTTAGTGTTTAACCCCTCCTCTCTACACTAGATGGACGGTAACTTTAGTGTTTAACCCCTCCTCTCTACACTAGATGGACGGTAACTTTAGTGTTTAACCCTCCTCTCTCAGATGGACACTAGATGATGACGGTAACTTTAGTGTTTAACCCCTCCTCTCTTCACTAGATGGACAGTAACTTTAGTGTTTAACCCCTCCTCTCTACACTAGATGGACGGTAACTTTAGTGTTTAACCCCTCCTCTCTTCACTAGATGGACAGTAACTTTAGTGTTTAACCCCTCCTCTCTACACTAGATGGACGGTAACTTTAGTGTTTAACCCCTCCTCTCTTCACTAGATGGACAGTAACTTTAGTGTTTAACCCTCCTCTCTACACTAGATGGACGGTAACTTTAGTGTTTAACCCTCCTCTCTTCACTAGATGGACAGTAACTTTAGTGTTTAACCCCTCCTCTCTACACTAGATGGACGGTAACTTTAGTGTTTAACCCCTCCTCTTTCAGTGGACGGTAACTTTAAACCCTCCTCTCTTCACTAGATGGACGGTAACTTTAGTGTTTAACCCCTCCTCTCTTCACTAGATGGACGGTAACTTTAGTGTTTAACCCTCCTCTACACTAGATGGACGGTAACTTTAGTGTTTAACCCCTCCTCTCTTCACTAGATGGACGGTAACTTTAGTGTTTAACCCTCCTCTCTACACTAGATGGACGGTAACTTTAGTGTTTAACCCTCCTCTCTTCACTAGATGGACGGTAACTTTAGTGTTTAACCCCTCCTCTCTACACTAGATGGACAGTAACTTTAGTGTTTAACTAGATGGACCTCCTCTCTCTACACTAGATGGACGGTAACTTTAGTGTTTAACCCCTCCTCACTTCACTAGATGGACGGTAACTTTAGTGTTTAACCCTCCTCTCTACACTAGATGGACGGTAACTTTAGTGTTTAACCCTCCTCTCTTCACTAGATGGACAGTAACTTTAGTGTTTAACCCTCCTCTCTTCACTAGATGGACGGTAACTTTAGTGTTTAACCCCTCCTCTCTTCACTAGATGGACAGTAACTTTAGTGTTTAACCCCTCCTCTCTTCACTAGATGGACAGTAACTTTAGTGTTTAACCCCTCCTCTCTTCACTAGATGGACAGTAACTTTAGTGTTTAACCCCTCCTCTCTTCACTAGATGGACAGTAACTTTAGTGTTTAACCCTCCTCTCTACACTAGATGGACAGTAACTTTAGTGTTTAACCCCTCCTCTCTTCACTAGATGGACAGTAACTTTAGTGTTTAACCCCTCCTCCTCTCTACTAGATGGACGGTAACTTTAGTGTTTAACCCTCCTCTCTACACTCAGATGGACAGTAACTTTAGTGTTTAACCCCTCCTCTCTTCAGATGGAGATGGACGATGGACAGTAACTTTAGTGTTTAACCCTCCTAGATGGACTAACTTCACTAGATGGACAGTAACTTTAGTGTTTAACCCCTCCTCTCTACACTAGATGGACAGTAACTTTAGTGTTTAACCCTCCTCTCTTCACTAGATGGACGGTAACTTTAGTGTTTAACCCTCCTCTCTTCACTAGATGGACGGTAACTTTAGTGTTTAACCCCTCCTCTCTACACTAGATGGACGGTAACTTTAGTGTTTAACCCCTCCTCTCTTCACTAGATGGACGGTAACTTTAGTGTTTAACCCTCCTCTCTACACTAGATGGACAGTAACTTTAGTGTTTAACCCCTCCTCTCTACACTAGATGGACGGTAACTTTAGTGTTTAACCCCTCCTCTCTTCACTAGATGGACGGTAACTTTAGTGTTTAACCCCTCCTCTCTACACTAGATGGACGGTAACTTTAGTGTTTAACCCCTCCTCTCTTCACTAGATGGACGGTAACTTTAGTGTTTAACCCCTCCTCTTCAGATGGACGGTAACTTTAGTGTTTAACCCCTCCTCTCTTCACTAGATGGACAGTAACTTTAGTGTTTAACCCCTCCTCTCTTCACTAGATGGACAGTAACTTTAGTGTTTAACCCCTCCTCTCTTCACTAGATGGACAGTAACTTTAGTGTTTAACCCCTCCTCTCTTCACTAGATGGACGGTAACTTTAGTGTTTAACCCCTCCTCTCTTCACTAGATGGACGGTAACTTTAGTGTTTAACCCCTCCTCTCTTCACTAGATGGACAGTAACTTTAGTGTTTAACCCCTCCTCTCTTCACTAGATGGACAGTAACTTTAGTGTTTAACCCCTCCTCTCTTCACTAGATGGACAGTAACTTTAGTGTTTAACCCCTCCTCTCTTCACTAGATGAACGGTAACTTTAGTGTTTAACCCTCCTCTCTACACTAGATGGACAGTAACTTTAGTGTTTAACCCTCCTCTCTACACTAGATGGACGGTAACTTTAGTGTTTAACCCTCCTCTCTTCAGATGGACGGTAACTTTAGTGTTTAACCCTCCTCTCTTCACTAGATGGACGGTAACTTTAGTGTTTAACCCCTCCTCTCTACACTAGATGGACAGTAACTTTAGTGTTTAACCCTCCTCTCTACACTAGATGGACGGTAACTTTAGTGTTTAACCCCTCCTCTCTTCAGATGGACGGTAACTTTAGTGTTTAACCCTCCTCTCTTCACTAGATGGACGGTAACTTTAGTGTTTAACCCTCCTCTCTACACTAGATGGACAGTAACTAGTGTTTAACCCCTCCTCTCTACACTAGATGGACAGTAACTTTAGTGTTTAACCCTCCTCTCTACACTAGATGGACAGTAACTTTAGTGTTTAACCCCTCCTCTCTTCACTAGATGGACAGTAACTTTAGTGTTTAACCCTCCTCTCTACACTAGATGGACAGTAACTTTAGTGTTTAACCCCTCCTCTCTACACTAGATGGACAGTAACTTTAGTGTTTAACCCCTCCTCTCTACACTAGATGGACAGTAACTTTAGTGTTTAACCCCTCCTCTCTACACTAGATGGACGGTAACTTTAGTGTTTAACCCCTCCTCTCTTCAGATGGACGGTAACTTTAGTGTTTAACCCCTCCTCTCTACACTAGATGGACGGTAACTTTAGTGTTTAACCCTCCTCTCTACACTAGATGGACGGTAACTTTAGTGTTTAACCCCTCCTCTCTCAGATGGACGGTAACTTTAGTGTTTAACCCCTCCTCTCTTCACTAGATGGACGGTAACTTTAGTGTTTAACCCTCCTCTCTTCACTAGATGGACAGTAACTTTAGTGTTTAACCCTCCTCTCTACACTAGATGGACGGTAACTTTAGTGTTTAACCCCTCCTCTCTTCACTAGATGGACAGTAACTTTAGTGTTTAACCCTCCTCTCTACACTAGATGGACGGTAACTTTAGTGTTTAACCCCTCCTCTCTTCACTAGATGGACAGTAACTTTAGTGTTTAACCCCTCCTCTCTTCACTAGATGGACGGTAACTTTAGTGTTTAACCCTCCTCTCTTCACTAGATGGACAGTAACTTTAGTGTTTAACCCCTCCTCTCTACACTAGATGGACGGTAACTTTAGTGTTTAACCCCTCCTCTCTTCAGATGGACGGTAACTTTAGTGTTTAACCCCTCCTCTCTTCACTAGATGGACGGTAACTTTAGTGTTTAACCCCTCCTCTCTTCACTAGATGGACGGTAACTTTAGTGTTTAACCCCTCCTCTCTACACTAGATGGACGGTAACTTTAGTGTTTAACCCCTCCTCTCTTCACTAGATGGACAACTTTAGTGTTTAACCCCTCCTCTCTTCACTAGATGGACGGTAACTTTAGTGTTTAACCCCTCCTCTCTTCACTAGATGGACAGTAACTTTAGTGTTTAACCCTCCTCTTCACTAGAACAGTAACTTTAGTGTTTAACCCCTCCTCTCTCACTAGATGGACAGTAACTTTAGTGTTTAACCCTCCTCTCTACACTAGATGGACGGTAACTTTAGTGTTTAACCCCTCCTCTCTTCACTAGATGGACAGTAACTTTAGTGTTTAACCCTCCTCTCTACACTAGATGGACAGTAACTTTAGTGTTTAACCCTCCTCTCTTCACTAGATGGACAGTAACTTTAGTGTTTAACCCCTCCTCTCTACACTAGATGGACAGTAACTTTAGTGTTTAACCCCTCCTCTCTTCACTAGATGGACAGTAACTTTAGTGTTTAACCCCTCCTCTCTTCACTAGATGGACAGTAACTTTAGTGTTTAACCCCTCCTCTCTTCACTAGATGGACGGTAACTTTAGTGTTTAACCCCTCCTCTCTTCACTAGATGGACAGTAACTTTAGTGTTTAACCCCTCCTCTCTTCACTAGATGGACAGTAACTTTAGTGTTTAACCCCTCCTCTCTTCACTAGATGGACAGTAACTTCTCTAGTGGACAGTAACTTTAAACCCTCCTCTCTTCACTAGATGGACAGTAACTTTAGTGTTTAACCCTCCTCTCTTCACTAGATGGACAGTAACTTTAGTGTTTAACCCCTCCTCTCTACACTAGATGGACAGTAACTTTAGTGTTTAACCCCTCCTCTCTTCACTAGATGGACGGTAACTTTAGTGTTTAACCCCTCCTCTCTTCACTAGATGGACAGTAACTTTAGTGTTTAACCCCTCCTCTCTTCACTAGATGGACAGTAACTTTAGTGTTTAACCCTCCTCTCTTCACTAGATGGACAGTAACTTTAGTGTTTAACCCTCCTCTCTACACTAGATGGACGGTAACTTTAGTGTTTAACCCCTCCTCTCTTCACTAGATGGACAGTAACTTTAGTGTTTAACCCTCCTCTCTACACTAGATGGAACTTTAGTGTTTAACCCCTAACTAGATGGACAGTAACTTTAGTGTTTAACCCCTCCTCTCTTCACTAGATGGACAGTAACTTTAGTGTTTAACCCCTCCTCTCTTCACTAGATGGACAGTAACTTTAGTGTTTAACCCCTCCTCTCTACACTAGATGGACAGTAACTTTAGTGTTTAACCCCTCCTCTCTTCACTAGATGGACGGTAACTTTAGTGTTTAACCCCTCCTCTCTTCACTAGATGGACGGTAACTTTAGTGTTTAACCCCTCCTCTCTTCACTAGATGGACGGTAACTTTAGTGTTTAACCCCTCCTCTCTTCACTAGATGGACGGTAACTTTAGTGTTTAACCCCTCCTCTCTTCACTAGATGGACGGTAACTTTAGTGTTTAACCCCTCCCTCTCTTCACTAGATGGACAGTAACTTTAGTGTTTAACCCTCCTCTCTTCACTAGATGGACTTTAGTGTTTAACCCCTCCTCTCTTCACTAGATGGACAGTAACTTTAGTGTTTAACCCCTCCTCTCTACACTAGATGGACAGTAACTTTAGTGTTTAACCCTCCTCTCTTCACTAGATGGACAGTAACTTTAGTGTTTAACCCCTCCTCTCTACACTAGATGGACAGTAACTTTAGTGTTTAACCCTCCTCTCTACACTAGATGGACAGTAACTTTAGTGTTTAACCCTCCTCTCTTCACTAGATGGACGGTAACTTTAGTGTTTAACCCCTCCTCTCTTCACTAGATGGACAGTAACTTTAGTGTTTAACCCCTCCTCTCTTCACTAGATGGACGGTAACTTTAGTGTTTAACCCCTCCTCTCTTCACTAGATGGACGGTAACTTTAGTGTTTAACCCTCCTCTCTTCACTAGTAACTTTAGTGTTTAACCCCTCCTCTCTTCACTAGATGGACAGTAACTTTAGTGTTTAACCCTCCTCTCTTCACTAGATGGACAGTAACTTTAGTGTTTAACCCTCCTCTCTTCACTAGATGGACGGTAACTTTAGTGTTTAACCCCTCCTCTCTACACTAGATGGACGGTAACTTTAGTGTTTAACCCCTTTAGTGTAACTTTAAACCCCTCCTCTCTACACTAGATGGACGGTAACTTTAGTGTTTAACCCTCCTCTCTTCACTAGATGGACGGTAACTTTAGTGTTTAACCCTCCTCTCTTCACTAGATGGACGGTAACTTTAGTGTTTAACCCCTCCTCTCTTCACTAGATGGACAGTAACTTTAGTGTTTAACCCCTCCTCTCTTCACTAGATGGACAGTAACTTTAGTGTTTAACCCCTCCTCTCTTCACTAGATGGACAACTTTAGTGTTTAACCCTGATGGACGGTAACTTTAGTGTTTAACCCCTCCTCTCTTCACTAGATGGACGGTAACTTTAGTGTTTAACCCCTCCTCTCTTCACTAGATGGACGGTAACTTTAGTGTTTAACCCCTCCTCTCTTCACTAGATGGACAGATGGACGGTAACTTTAGTGTTTAACCCTCCTCTCTACACTAGATGGACAGTAACTTTAGTGTTTAACCCCTCCTCTCTACACTAGATGGACGGTAACTTTAGTGTTTAACCCCTCCTCTCTTCACTAGATGGACGGTAACTTTAGTGTTTAACCCTCCTCTCTTCACTAGATGGACAGTAACTTTAGTGTTTAACCCTCCTCTCTTCACTAGATGGACGGTAACTTTAGTGTTTAACCTCCTCTAACTTCACTAGATGGACAGTAACTTTAGTGTTTAACCCCTCCTCTCTCACTAGATGGACTAACTCTTCTCTTCACTAGATGGACAGTAACTTTAGTGTTTAACCCCTCCTCTCTTCACTAGATGGACAGTAACTTTAGTGTTTAACCCTCCTCTCTTCACTAGATGGACAGTAACTTTAGTGTTTAACCCTCCTCTCTACACTAGATGGACAGTAACTTTAGTGTTTAACCCCTCCTCTCTTCACTAGATGGACAGTAACTTTAGTGTTTAACCCCTCCTCTCTTCACTAGATGGACAGTAACTTTAGTGTTTAACCCCTCCTCTCTTCAGATGGACGGTAACTTTAGTGTTTAACCCTCCTCTCTTCACTAGATGGACGGTAACTTTAGTGTTTAACCCCTCCTCTCTTCACTAGATGGACGGTAACTTTAGTGTTTAACCCTAACTTTAGTGTTTAACCCTCCTCTCTTCACTAGATGGACGGTAACTTTAGTGTTTAACCCTCCTCTCTTCACTAGATGGACAGTAACTTTAGTGTTTAACCCCTCCTCTCTTCACTAGATGGACGAACTGTGTTTAACCCCTCCTCTCTTCACTAGATGGACAGTAACTTTAGTGTTTAACCCCTCCTCTCTACACTAGATGGACGGTAACTTTAGTGTTTAACCCTCCTCTCTTCACTAGATGGACAGTAACTTTAGTGTTTAACCCTCCTCTCTTAGATGGACGGTAACTTTAGTGTTTAACCCTCCTCTCTTCACTAGATGGACAGTAACTTTAGTGTTTAACCCCTCCTCTCTACACTAGATGGACGGTAACTTTAGTGTTTAACCCCTCCTCTCTTCAGATGGACGGTAACTTTAGTGTTTAACCCTCCTCTCTTCACTAGATGGACGGTAACTTTAGTGTTTAACCCTCCTCTCTTCACTAGATGGACGGTAACTTTAGTGTTTAACCCTCCTCTCTTCACTAGATGGACTGTTTAACCCTCCTCTCTTCAGATGGACGTAACTTTAGTGTTTAACCCTCCTCTCTTCAGATGGACAGTAACTTTAGTGTTTAACCCCTCCTCTCTTCACTAGATGGACGGTAACTTTAGTGTTTAACCCTCCTCTCTTCACTAGATGGACAGTAACTTTAGTGTTTAACCCCTCCTCTCTTCAGATGGACGGTAACTTTAGTGTTTAACCCTCCTCTCTTCACTAGATGGACAGTAACTTTAGTGTTTAACCCCTCCTCTCTTCACTAGATGGACAGTAACTTTAGTGTTTAACCCCTCCTCTCTTCACTAGATGGACAGTAACTTTAGTGTTTAACCCCTCCTCTCTTCACTAGATGGACAGTAACTTTAGTGTTTAACCCCTCCTCTCTTCACTAGATGGACAGTAACTTTAGTGTTTAACCCCTCCTCTCTTCACTAGATGGACGGTAACTTTAGTGTTTAACCCCTCCTCTCTTCACTAGATGGACAGTAACTTTAGTGTTTAACCCCTCCTCTACACTAGATGGACAGTAACTTTAGTGTTTAACCCCTCCTCTCTTCAGATGGACAGTAACTTTAGTGTTTAACCCCTCCTCTCTTCACTAGATGGACAGTAACTTTAGTGTTTAACCCTCCTCTCTTCACTAGATGGACAGTAACTTTAGTGTTTAACCCCTCCTCTCTTCACTAGATGGACAGTAACTTTAGTGTTTAACCCCTCCTCTCTTCACTAGATGGACGGTAACTTTAGTGTTTAACCCCTCCTCTCTTCACTAGATGGACAGTAACTTTAGTGTTTAACCCTCCTCTCTTCACTAGATGGACGGTAACTTTAGTGTTTAACCCCTCCTCTCTTCACTAGATGGACAGTAACTTTAGTGTTTAACCCCTCCTCTCTTCACTAGATGGACGGTAACTTTAGTGTTTAACCCCTCCTCTCTTCACTAGATGGACGGTAACTTTAGTGTTTAACCTCCTCTCTTCACTAGATGGACAGTAACTTTAGTGTTTAACCCCTCCTCTCTTCACTAGATGGACAGTAACTTTAGTGTTTAACCCCTCCTCTCTTCACTAGATGGACGGTAACTTTAGTGTTTAACCCTCCTCTCTTCACTAGATGGACAGTAACTTAGTGTTTAACCCCTCCTCTCTTCACTAGATGGACAGTAACTTTAGTGTTTAACCCCTCCTCTCTTCACTAGATGGACGGTAACTTTAGTGTTTAACCCTCCTCTCTTCACTAGATGGACGGTAACTTTAGTGTTTAACCCCTCCTCTCTTCACTAGATGGACAGGTAACTTTAGTGTTTAACCCCTCCTCTCTTCACTAGATGGACGGTAACTTTAGTGTTTAACCCCTCCTCTCTTCACTAGATGGACAGTAACTTTAGTGTTTAACCCTCCTCTCTTCACTAGATGGACGGTAACTTTAGTGTTTAACCCCTCCTCTCTTCACTAGATGGACGGTAACTTTAGTGTTTAACCCTCCTCTCTTCACTAGATGGACAGTAACTTTAGTGTTTAACCCTCCTCTCTTCACTAGATGGACGGTAACTTTAGTGTTTAACCCCTCCTCTCTTCACTAGATGGACAACTTTAGTGTTTAACCCCTCCTCTCTTCACTAGATGGACGGTAACTTTAGTGTTTAACCCCTCCTCTCTCTTCACTAGATGGACAGTAACTAGTGTTTATGATGGACAGTAACTTTAGTGTTTAACCCTCCTCTCTTCACTAGATGGACAGTAACTTTAGTGTTTAACCCTCCTCTCTTCACTAGATGGACAGTAACTTTAGTGTTTAACCCTCCTCTCTTCACTAGATGGACAGTAACTTTAGTGTTTAACCCCTCCTCTCTTCACTAGATGGACGGTAACTTTAGTGTTTAACCCTCCTCTCTTCACTAGATGGACGGTAACTTTAGTGTTTAACCCCTCCTCTCTTCACTAGATGGACGGTAACTTTAGTGTTTAACCCCTCCTCTCTTCAGATGGACAGTAACTTTAGTGTTTAACCCCTCCTCTCTTCACTAGATGGACAGTAACTTTAGTGTTTAACCCTCCTCTCTTCACTAGATGGACGGTAACTTTAGTGTTTAACCCTCCTCTTTCACTAGATGGACGGTAACTTTAGTGTTTAACCCCTCCTCTCTTCACTAGATGGACGGTAACTTTAGTGTTTAACCCCTCCTCTCTTCACTAGATGGACGGTAACTTTAGTGTTTAACCCCTCCTCTCTTCACTAGATGGACGGTAACTTTAGTGTTTAACCCCTCCTCTCTTTCACTAGATGGACAGTAACTTTAGTGTTTAACCCCTCCTCTCTTCACTAGATGGACAGTAACTTTAGTGTTTAACCCCTCCTCTCTTCACTAGATGGACGGTAACTTTAGTGTTTAACCCTCCTCTTCACTAGATGGACGGTAACTTTAGTGTTTAACCCCTCCTCTCTTCACTAGATGGACGGTAACTTTAGTGTTTAACCCCTCCTCTCTTCACTAGATGGACGGTAACTTTAGTGTTTAACCCCTCCTCTCTTCACTAGATGGACGGTAACTTTAGTGTTTAACCCCTCCTCTCTTCACTAGATGGACGGTAACTTTAGTGTTTAACCCCTCCTCTCTTCACTAGATGGACGGTAACTTTAGTGTTTAACCCTCCTCTCTCTTCACTAGATGGACAGTAACTTTAGTGTTTAACCCCTCCTCTCTTCACTAGATGGACGGTAACTTTAGTGTTTAACCCTCCTCTCTTCACTAGATGGACGGTAACTTTAGTGTTTAACCCTCCTCTTCACTAGATGGACAGTAACTTTAGTGTTTAACCCCTCCTCTCTTCACTAGATGGACAGTAACTTTAGTGTTTAACCCCTCCTCTCTTCACTAGATGGACAGTAACTTTAGTGTTTAACCCCTCCTCTCTTCACTAGATGGACAGTAACTTTTAGTGTTTAACCCCTCCTCTCTTCACTAGATGGACAGTAACTTTAGTGTTTAACCCCTCCTCTCTTCACTAGATGGACGGTAACTTTAGTGTTTAACCCCTCCTCTCTACACTAGATGGACAGTAACTTTAGTGTTTAACCCCTCCTCTCTTCACTAGATGGACGGTAACTTTAGTGTTTAACCCCTCCTCTCTTCACTAGATGGACAGTAACTTTAGTGTTTAACCCTCCTCTTTCACTAGATGGACGGTAACTTTAGTGTTTAACCCCTCCTCTCTTCACTAGATGGACAGTAACTTTAGTGTTTAACCCCTCCTCTCTTCACTAGATGGACGGTAACTTTAGTGTTTAACCCTCCTCTCTTCACTAGATGGACGGTAACTTTAGTGTTTAACCCTCCTCTCTTCACTAGATGGACAGTGTTTCCCTCCTCTCTTCACTAGATGGACAGTAACTTTAGTGTTTAACCCCTCCTCTCTCTACACTAGATGGACAGTAACTTTAGTGTTTAACCCCTCCTCTCTACTACTAGATGGACGGTAACTTTAGTGTTTAACCCCTCTCTCTACACTAGATGGACAGTAACTTTAGTGTTTAACCCTCCTCTCTTCACTAGATGGACAGTAACTTTAGTGTTTAACCCCTCCTCTCTTCACTAGATGGACAGTAACTTTAGTGTTTAACCCCTCCTCTCTTCACAGATGGACAGTAACTTAGTGTTTAAACCCTCCTTTCAGATGTAACTTTAGTGTTTAACCCTCCTCTCTTCACTAGATGGACAGTAACTTTAGTGTTTAACCTCCTCTCTTCAGATGGACGGTAACTTTAGTGTTTAACTCCTCTCTTCACTAGATGGACAGTAACTTTAGTGTTTGAACCCTCCTCTCTTCACTAGATGGACGGTAACTTAGTGTTTAACCCTCCTCTCTTCACTAGAT
>NW_024607457.1:0-20000 GCF_018296145.1 Oncorhynchus tshawytscha | reverse complement strand
ATGGAGAGAAGAGAGAGAAGGATGGAGAAGAGAGAAGGATGGAGAGAGAGAGAAGGATGGAGAGAGAGAGAAGGATGGAGAGAGAGCTGGATGAGAGAAAGAGCTGAAGGATGGAGAGAAAGAAAGAAGGATGGAGAGAAAGGCTGAGGATGGAGAGGAGAAGGATGGAGAAAGAGAGAGAGGATGGGGAGAAAGAGAGGAGAAAGAGAGAAGGATGGAGTGAAAAGAGAGAAGGATGGGGAGAAAGAGAGAAGTAGAGAAAGAGAGAAGGATGGAGAGAAAGAGAGAAGGATGGAGAGAAGAGAGACAGGCTGGAGAGAATGAGAGAAGGAGAGGAGAGAAAGATGGAGAAAGAGAGAAGGATGGAGAGAAAGAGAGAAGGATGGAGAGAAAAAGAGAGAGGATGGAGAGAAAGAGAGAGAAGGATGGAGAGAAAGAGAGAGAGGGAGAGAATGAGAGAAGGAGAGGAGAGAAAGAGGAGAAAAAGAGAGAAGGATGGAGAGAAAGAGAGAAGGATGGAGAGAAAGAGAGAAGGATGGAGAGAAAGAGAGAAGGATGGAGAGAAGAGAGAGAAGGATGGAGAGAAAGAGAGAGAGGGATGGAGAGAAAGAGAGAAGGATGGAGAGAAAGAGTCAGAGGGAGAGAGAGAGAGAAGGATGGAGAGAGAGAGAAGGATGGAGAGAGAGAGAAGATGGAGAGAGAGAAGAGAAGGATGGAGAGAAAGAGAGAAGGATGGAGAAAGAGAGCAGAATGGAGAGAAAGAGAGAAGGAGAGAAAGAGAGAAGGATGGAGAGAAAGAGAGAAGGATGGAGAGAAAGAGAGATGGAGGAGAGAATGAGAGAAGGATGGAGAGAAAGATGGAGAGAAAGAGAGAGAGAGATGAGAGAGAGAGAGAGAGGATGGAGAGAAAGAAGGGATGGAGAGAAGGATGGAGAGAAACAGAAAGGTCAGAGAGGATGGAGAGACTGGATGACCTGTTGTCTCTAAGGATCAACATATAAATGACTTTATTTCAACTGCCAGAAAGGTTCTTGAAGGATGGAGAAATGAGAGAATCAGAGAAAGAGAGAAGGATGGAGAGAAAGAGAGAAGAAGAGAGAGAAAGAGAGAAGGATGGAGAGAAAGAGAGAAGGAGGAGAGAAGGGAGAGAAGGAGAGAAGAGAGAGAGAAGGATGGAGAGAGAAGAGAGAAGGATGGAGAGAAAGAGAGAAGATGGAGAGAGAGAGAAGGATGGAGAGAGAGAGGGATGGAGAGAAAGAGAGAAGGATGGAGAGAGAGAGAAGGAGAGAGAAAGAAGAAGGATGGAGAGAAAGAGAGAAGATGAAGAGAAAAAGAGAAGGATGGAGAGAAAGAGAGAAGGATGAGAGAGAAAAGAGAGAAGTAGAGAAAGAGAGAAGTAGAGAAAGAGAGAAGGATGGAGTGAAAGAGAGAAGGATGGGGAGAAAGAGGAAGAGAAAGAGAGAAGGATGGAGAGAAAGAGGGAAGGATGGAGAGAAAGAGAGAAGAGAGGAGAGGGATGAGAGAAGGAGAGGGGAGAGAAAGGATGGAGAGAAAGAGAGAAGGATGGAGAGAAAGAGAGAAGGAGGGAGAGAAAGAGAGAAGGATGGAGAGAAAAGAGAGAAGGATGGAGAGAGAGAGAGAAGAAGGAGAGAAGGATGAGAAGAGAGAGGGAGAGAGATGGAGAGAAAGAGGAAGGATGGAGAGAAAGAGAGAAGGATGGAGAGAAAGAGAGAAGGATGGGAGAGAAAGAGAGACAGGATGGAGAGAAAGAGAACAGGATGGAGAGAAAGAGAGAAGGATGGAGAGAAAGAGAGAAGGATGAAGAGAAAGAGTGAAGGATGGAGAGAGAGATGAAGGATGGAGAGAGAGAGAAGGATGGAGAGAAAGAGAGAAGAGAGAGAGAGAAAGAAAGAAGGATGGAGAGAAAGAGAGGAGGATGAAGAGAAAGAGAGCAGGATGGAGAGAAAGGGAGAGAGAGAGAGAGAAGGATGGAGAGAAAGGGAGAAGGATGGAGAGAAAGAGAGAAGACGAGGGAGAGAATGAGAGAAGGAGAGGAGAGAAAGATGGAGAGAAAGAGAGAAGAAGAGAAGAGAAGGATGGAGAGAAAGAGAGAAGGATGGAGAGAGAGAGGGAAGGAGAGGAGAAGGATGGAGAGAGGGATGGAGAGAAAGAGAGAAGGATGGAGAGGAGAGAATGAGAGAGAGAGAGAAGGATGGAGAGAAGAGAGAGACAGGGAGGGAGAGAGAGAGAGAGAAGGAGAGAAAGAGAGAGAGAGACAGGAGAGGGAGAGAGAAGAAGAGGAGAGAAAGAGAGAAGGATGGAGAGAAAGAGAGAGAAGGATGAGAGAAAGAGAGAAGGATGGAGAGAAAAAGAGGATGGAGAGAAAGAGAGAAGGATGGAGAGAAAGAGAGAAGGATGGAGAGAAAGAGAGAGAGGATGGAGAGAAGGATGGAGAGGAGGGAGAGAAAGAGAGAAGGATGGAGAGAAAGGGAGAGAGAGAGAGAGAAGATGGAGAGAAAGAGAGAAGGAGAGAGAAAGAGAGAGGGATGGAGAGAAAGAGAGAGGATGGAGAGAAAGATGGAGGGATGGAGAGAGAGAGAGAAGGATGGAGAGAGAAAGAGAGAGGGATGGATGGAGAGAGAAGGAGAGAGAGAGAGAAAGAGAGAAGGATGGAGAAAGAGGAGAGAGAGAAAGAGAGAGGATGGAGAGAAAGAGGAGGGGGAAGGAGAGAAAGAGAGAGAGAGGAGAGAAGAGAGAAGGATGGAGAGAAAGATGGAGAGAAAGAGAGAAGGATGGAGAGAAAGAGAGAAGGATGGAGAGAAAGAGAGAAGGATGGAGAGAAAGAGAGGGAGAGAGAGAGAGAAAGAGAGAAGGATGGAGAGAATGGAGAAGGGAGAGAAGATGAAAGAAGAGAAAGAGAGAGAAGGATGAGAGAACAGAAGAAGATGGAGAAAGAGAGAAGGATGGAGAGAAAGAGAGAAGGGATGGAGAGGGAGAGAGAGAGAAGGAGAGAGAGAAAGATGGAAGGAGGAGAGAGAGAGAAGGATGGAGAGAAAGAGGAGAAGGATGAGGAAGGATGGAGAGAGAGAGGGAGAGGGAAGGAGAGAGAAGGATGGAGAGAAAGAGGGAGAGGGAAGGAGAGAAGAGGAGAGAGAAAGAGAGAGAGAAGGATGGAGGATGGAGAGAGAGAGAGAGAGAAGGATGGAGAGAAAGAGAGGGAATGAAGGAGAGAGAAGAAGAGAGAATGATGGAGAAGGATGGAGAGAGAGAGGGAGAGACAGGATGGATGGAGAGAAAGAGAGGATGGAGAGAAGAGAGAAGGATGGAGAGAAAGAAAGAAGGGGAGAAAGAGAGGAGAGAAAGGAGAGTGGGAGAGAAAGAGAGAAGGATGGGAGAGGAGAGAGAAGGGGATGGAGAGAAAGAGAGAATGGGAGACAAGAGAGAAGGATGGGGAGAAAGAGAGAAGGAGAGAAAGAGAGAAGGATGGAGAGAAAGAGAGGGAAGGAGGATGAGAAAGAGAGAAAGGATGGAGAGAAAGGGAGAGGGATGGAGAGAGAGAGAAGAGAGGGATGGAGAAGGATGGAGAGAAAGGGAGAGAAGGAGAGGGAGAGAAAGAGAAGAGAGGAGAGAGAAGGATGGAAGAGAAAGAGAGACAGGAGAGGGAGAGAAAGAGAGAAGGGAGAGGGAGAGAAAGATGAAGAGAAAGAGAGAAGGATGGGAGAGAAAGAGAGAGGAGGAGAGAAAGAGAGAGGGAATGGAGAGAGAGAAGGAGAGAGAAAGTGGAGATAAGAGACAGAGAGAAGGGAGAGAGGAGAGAAAGAGAGAGGGATGGAGAGAAAGAGAAGGAGAGAAAGAGAGAAAGAGAGAGAAGGAGAGAGAGAGAGGGAGAGAAAGAGAGAGGAATGGAGAGAAAGAGAGGGATGGAGATAAAGGGAAGAAGGATGGGAGAGAAAGAGAGGGAAGGATGGAGATAAAGAGAGACAGGGAGAGGAGAGAAAGAGAGACAGGGAATGGAGAGAGAAAGAGAAGGATGGAGAGAAAGAGAGAAGGATGGAGAGAGAGAGGGAATGGAGAGGGAGAGAAGGATGGAGAGAAAGAGAGGGGGATGGAGATAAAGGAAGAAGGATGAGATAAAGAGAGGGGGATGAGATAAAGGAAGAAGGAGAGGAGAGAAAGAGAGGATGGGAGATAAAGAGAAAGGAGAGAGAGAGAAAGAGAGGGGGATGGAGATAAAGGAAGAAGGAGGAGAAAAAGAGAGGGGGATGGAGATAAAGAGAGAAGGAGAGGAGAGAGCGTGTAAATGTATTCTGTGTGTACAGGACTTTTAAACACTGGTCTGAGAGGTTTTAACACCCCTGACACACACACACACACACAGACCAATACACACACACACACACACCAACACACACACAAGTCCCTGAGTGAAATATTTACACAGCTGCGTTGTTTTGTGCCTGGTGAGTTTGGGGGAAGAAATATATATTTTTGGAGCTCTGTATGGCTCTGCAACATGTTCAATTTAACTGTCTCCCTCTCACTCTAATGGTGAAAACCTTACTGCTTCCACAGCCAAGAGACTCAGACTCATCTGTAACTGTCTCCCTCTCACTCTAATGGTGAAAACCTTACTGCTTCCACAGCCAAGAGACTCAGACTCATCTGTAACTGTCTCCCTCTCACTCTAATGGTGGAAACCTTACTGCTTCCACAGCCAAGAGACTCAGACTCATCTGTAACTGTCTCCCTCTCACTCTAATGGTGGAAACCTTACTGCTTCCACAGCCAAGAGACTCAGACTCATCTGTAACTGTCTCCCTCTCACTCTAATGGTGGAAACCTTACTGCTTCCACAGCCAAGAGACTCAGACTCATCTGTAACTGTCTCCTCTCTCACTCTAATGGTGAAAAGCTTACTGCTTCCACAGCCAGGAGACTCAGACTCATCTGCTAACTGTCTCCCTCTCACTCTAATGGTGAAAAGCTACTGCTTCCACAGCCAAGAGACTCAGACTCATCTGCAACTGTCTCCCTCTCACTCTAATGGTGGAAACCTTACTGCTTCCACAGCCAAGAGACTCAGACTCATCTGTAACTGTCTCCCTCTCTCTCTAATGGTGGAAACCTTACTGCTTCCACAGCCAAGAGACTCAGACTCATCTCTAACTGTCTCCCTCTCACTCAATGGTGAAAAGCTTACTGCTTCCACAGCCAGGAGACTCAGACTCATCTGTAACTGTCTCCCCTCTCACTCTAATGGTGAAAACCTTACTGCTTCCACAGCCAGGAGACTCAGACTCATCTTTTGGGCTTCTTATAATCTTCTTTTCACTTCTCTCCCTTGTTCACTATCCCATCCATCCCCTCTCCTCTCCACCCTCCATCCCCCCTCTCCTCTCCTCCCTCCACCCCCTTTCCTCTCCTCCCTCCACCCCCTCTCCTCTCCTCTCCTCCCTCCATCCCCCTCTCCTCTCTCCTTCATCCATCCCCCTCTCCTGTCCTCCCTCCATCCCCCTTCTCTCCTCTCCTCCCTCCATCCCCCTCTCCTCTCCTTCCTCCATCCCCCTCTCCTCTCTCCATCCCATCCCCTCTCTCCCTCTCCTCCCTCCATCCCCCTCTCCTCCAGAGAGAGGCTAAAGAAGGAGAGGGGGAGTGGATTATCCACAGATGCCCTTTCCCTGCGAGCACACACACACTGCGACACACACACACACACACACACACACACACACACACACACATAATCACACATACACAAACACAGAGTCACACACACACATGTTGGTTGCTAAGTATTCTCTCCACGTGTCTCACTGAGGAGTAAATTACAGCTGATGATGTCATCTGATTAGATATTCATCCTACTACAGGAGTCCAACTTCCACACTGATGCCCCCACATTGTCTAAATACACTGACCCCACATTCTCTAATTACACTAACCCCCCACATTCTAATTACACTGACCCCCCACATTCTCTAATTACACTGACCCCCCACATTCTCTAATTACACTGACCCCCACATTCTCGAATTACACTGACCCCCCCACATTCTCTAATTACACTGTCCCCACATTCTCTAATTACACTGACCCCACCCCCACATTCTCTAATTACACTGACCCCACCCCACATTCTCTAATTACACTGACCCCCATCATTCTCTAATAACGCTGACCCCCCAAATTCTCTAATTACACTGACCCCCCCCACATTCTCTAATTCACTAACCCCCACATTCTCTAATTACACTGACCCCCCACATTCTCTAATTACACTAACCCCCGACATTCTCTAATTACACTGACCCCCCACATTATGTAATTACACTGACCCCCCACATTCTCTAATTGCACTGACCCCCCACATTCTCTAATTACACTGACCCCCACATTCTCTAAATACACTGAGCCCCCACATTCTCTAATTACACTGACCCCCTACATTCTCTAATACACTGACCCCCACATTCTCTAATTACACTGCCCCCTACATTCTCTAATTACACTGACCCCCACATTCTCTAACCACACTAACCCCCCACACATTCTCTAATTACACTGACCCCCACATTCTCTAACACTTGCACTGACCCCCCACATTCTCTAATTACACTGACCCCCACACATTCTCTAATTACACTGACCCCCATTCTCTAATTACACTGACCCCCACATTCTCTAAATACACTGAGCCCCCACATTCTCTAATTACACTGACCCCCATTCTTTAATTACACTGACCCCCACATTCTCTAAATACACTGACCCCCGCCACATTCTCTAATTACACTGACCCCCACATTCTCTAATTACACTAACCCCCCTTACATTCTGTAATTACACTGACCCCCCACATTCTCTAAATGCACTGACCCCCCACATTGTCTAATTACACTGACCCCCCACATTGTCTAATTACACTGACCCCCCACATTGTCTAATTACACTGATCCCCCCACATTCTCTAATTACACTGTCCCCCCATCATTCTCTAATAACACTGACCCCCAAATTCTCTAATTACACTGACCCCCCATTCTCTAATTACACTGACCCCCCACATTCTCTAATTACACTGACCCCCGGCCACATTCTCTAATTACACTAACCCCCCACATTCTCTAATTACACACTGACCCACCCCCACATTCTCTAATTACACTAACCCCCCCACATTCTCTAATTACACGGACCCCCCACATTATCTAATTACACTAACCCCCCACATTCTCTAATTACACTGACCCCCACATTATCTAATTACACTGACCCCCACATTCTCTAATTACACTGACCCCCATTCTTTAATTACACTGAACTAAACTAAACTGAACTAAAGGGAGAGAGGTATATAGGGAAGGTGATCACGGAGGTGGTGGAGTCCAGGTGAGCGTAATGATGGTGACAGGTGTGCTCCATAACGAGCAGCCTGGTGACCTAGAGGCCGAAGAGGGAACCTGGTGACCTAGAGGAAGGAGAGGGAACCTGGTGACCTAGAGGAAGGTGACCTAGAGGAGAACCTGGTGACCTAGAGGAAGGAGAGAGAACCTGGTGACCTAGAGGAAGGAGAGGGAACCTGGTGACCTAGAGGAAGGAGAGGGAAACCTGGTGACCTAGAGGAAGAGAGGGAACCTGGTGACCTAGAGGAAGGAGAGGGAACCTGGTGACCTAGAGGAAGGAGAGGGAACCTGGTGACCTAGAGGAAGGAGAGAGAACCTGGTGACCTAGAGGAAGGAGAGGGAACCTGGTGACCTAGAGGAAGGAGAGGGCACCTGGTGACCTAGAGGAAGGAGAGGGAACCTGGTGACCTGGAGGCCGAAGAGGGAACCTGGTGACCTAGAAGAAGGAGAGGGAACCTGGTGACCTAGAGGAAGGAGAGGGAACCTGGTGACCTAGAGGCAGGAGAGAGAACCTGGTGACCTAGAGGAAGGAGAGGGAACCTGGTGATCTAGAGGAAGGAGAGGGAACCTGGTGACCTAGAGGAAGGAGAGGGAACCTGGTGACCTAGAGGAAGGAGAGGGAACCTGGTGACCTAGAGGAAGGAGAGAGAACCTGGTGACCTAGAGGCCGAAGAGGGAACCTGGTGACCTAGAGGAAGGAGAGGGAACCTGGTGACCTAGAGGCCGAAGAGGGAACCTGGTGACCTAGAGGAAGGAGAGGGTACCTGGTGACCTAGAGGAAGGAGAGGGAACCTGGTGACCTAAAGGCCAAAGAGGGAACCAGGTGACCTAGAGGAAGGAGAGGGAACCTGGTGACCTAGAGGCCGAAGAGAGAACCTGGTGACCTAGAGGAAGGAGAGGGAACCTGGTGACCTAGAGGAAGGAGAGGGAACCTGGTGACCTAGAGGAATGAGAGGGTACCTGGTGAAGTAGAGGAAGGAGAGGGAACCTGGTGACCTAGAGGCCGAAGAGGGAACCTGGTGACCTAGAGGAAGGAGAGGGAACCTGGTGACCTAGAGGAAGAAGAGGGAACCTGGTGACCTAGAGGAAGGAGAGGGAACCTGGTGACCTAGAGGAAGGAGAGGGAACCTGGTGACCTAGAGGAAGGAGAGGGAACCTGGTGACCTAGAGGAAGAAGAGGGAGCCTGGTGACCTAGAGGAAGGAGAGAGAACCTGGTGACCTAGAGGAAGGAGAGGGAGCCTGGTGACCTAGAGGAAGAAGAGGGAGCCTGGTGACCTAGAGGAAGGAGAGGGAACCTGGTGACCTAGAGGAAGAAGAGGGAACCTGGTGACCTAGAGGAAGAAGAGGGAGCCTGGTGACCTAGAGGAAGGAGAGGGAACCTGGTGACCTAGAGGAAGAAGAGGGAGCCTGGTGACCTAGAGGAAGGAGAGGGAACCTGGTGACCTAGAGGAAGGAGAGGGAGCCTGGTGACCTAGAGGAAGAAGAGGGAACCTGGTGACCTAGAGGAAGAAGAGGGAACCTGGTGACCTAGAGGAAGGAGAGGGAGCCTGGTGACCTAGAGGAAGGAGAGGGAACCTGGTGACCTAGAGGAAGGAGAGGGAGCCTGGTGACCTAGAGGAAGGAGAGGGAGCCTGGTGACCTAGAGGAAGAAGAGGGAACCTGGTGACCTAGAGGAAGAAGAGGGAGCCTGGTGACCTAGAGGAAGAAGAGGGAACCTGGTGACCTAGAGGAAGGAGAGAGAACCTGGTGACCTAGAGGAAGGAGAGGGAGCCTGGTGACCTAGAGGAAGGAGAGGGAGCCTGGTGACCTAGAGGAAGGAGAGGGAGCCTGGTGACCTAGAGGAAGGAGAGGGAGCCTGGTGACCTAGAGGAAGGAGAGGGAGCCTGGTGACCTAGAGGAAGAAGAGGGAACCTGGTGACCTAGAGGAAGGAGAGAGAACCTGGTGACCTAGAGGAAGGAGAGGGAGCCTGGTGACCTAGAGGAAGGAGAGGGAGCCTGGTGACCTAGAGGAAGGAGAGGGAGCCTGGTGACCTAGAGGAAGGAGAGGGAACCTGGTGACCTAGAGGAAGAAGAGGGAGCCTGGTGACCTAGAGGAAGAAGAGGGAACCTGGTGACCTAGAGGAAGAAGAGGGAGCCTGGTGACCTAGAGGAAGAAGAGGGAACCTGGTGACCTAGAGGAAGGAGAGGGAGCCTGGTGACCTAGAGGAAGAAGAGGGAGCCTGGTGACCTAGAGGAAGAAGAGGGAACCTGGTGACCTAGAGGAAGAAGAGGGAACCTGGTGACGTAGAGGAAGGAGAGGGAGCCTGGTGACCTAGAGGAAGAAGAGGGAACCTGGTGACGTAGAGGAAGGAGAGGGAACCTGGTGACCTAGAGGAAGAAGAGGGAACCTGGTGACGTAGAGGAAGGAGAGGGGAGCCTGGTGACCTAGAGGAAGAAGAGGGAGCCTGGTGACGTAGAGGAAGGAGAGGGAACCTGGTGACGTAGAGGAAGAAGAGGGAACCTGGTGACCTAGAGGAAGAAGAGGGAACCTGGTGACCTAGAGGAAGAAGAGGGAACCTGGTGACCTAGAGGAAGGAGAGGGAGCCTGGTGACCTAGAGGAAGAAGAGGGAACCTGGTGACCTAGAGGAAGGAGAGGGAGCCTGGTGACCTAGAGGAAGGAGAGGGAGCCTGGTGACCTAGAGGAAGAAGAGGGAACCTGGTGACCTAGAGGAAGAAGAGGGAACCTGGTGACCTAGAGGAAGAAGAGGGAACCTGGTGACCTAGAGGAAGGAGAGGGAACCTGGTGACCTAGAGGAAGAAGAGGAGCCTGGTGACCTGGAGGAAGAAGAGGGAGCCTGGTGACCTAGAGAGGGAGCCTGGTGACCTAGAGGAAGGAGAGGGAACCTGGTGACCTAGAGGAAGGAGAGGGAACCTGGTGACCTAGAGGAAGAAGAGGGAGCCTGGTGACCTAGAGGAAGGAGAGGGAGCCTGGTGACCTAGAGGAAGGAGAGGGAGCCTGGTGACCGAGAGGAAGGAGAGGGAGCCTGGTGACCTAGAGGAAGGAGAGGGAGCCTGGTGACCTAGAGGAAGGAGAGGGAGCCTGGTGACCTAGAGGAAGGAGAGGGAACCTGGTGACCTAGAGGAAGGAGAGGGAGCCTGGTGACCTAGAGGAAGAAGAGGGAGCCTGGTGACCTAGAGGAAGAAGAGGGAGCCTGGTGACCTAGAGGAAGGAGAGGGAGCCTGGTGACCTAGAGGAAGGAGAGGGAGCCTGGTGACCTAGAGGAAGGAGAGGGAGCCTGGTGACCTAGAGGAAGGAGAGGGAACCTGGTGACCTAGAGGAAGGAGAGGGAACCTGGTGACCTAGAGGAAGAAGAGGGAACCTGGTGACGTAGAGGAAGGAGAGGGAGCCTGGTGACGTAGAGGAAGAAGAGGGAGCCTGGTGACCTAGATGAAGGAGAGAGAACCTGGTGACCTAGAGGAAGAAGAGGGAACCTGGTGACCTAGAGGAAGGAGAGGGAACCTGGTGACCTAGAGGAAGGAGAGGGAACCTGGTGACCTACAGGAAGGAGAGGGAGCCTGGTGACCTAGAGGAAGGAGAGGGAGCCTGGTGACCTAGAGGAAGGAGAGGGAACCTGGTGACCTAGAGGAAGGAGAGGGAGCCTGGTGACCTAGAGGAAGGAGAGAGAACCTGGTGACCTAGAGGAAGGAGAGGGAACCTGGTGACCTAGAGGAAGGAGAGGGAACCTGGTGACCTAGAGGAAGGAGAGGGAGCCTGGTGACCTAGAGGAAGAAGAGGGAGCCTGGTGACCTAGAGGAAGGAGAGGGAACCTGGTGACCTAGAGGAAGGAGAGGGAACCTGGTGACCTAGAGGAAGGAGAGGGAGCCTGGTGACCTAGAGGAAGGAGAGGGAGCCTGGTGACCTAGAGGAAGGAGAGGGAACCTGGTGACCTAGAGGAAGGAGAGGGAGCCTGGTGACCTAGAGGAAGGAGAGGGAGCCTGGTGACCTAGAGGAAGGAGAGGGAACCTGGTGACCTAGAGGAAGGAGAGGGAGCCTGGTGACCTAGAGGAAGAAGAGGGAACCTGGTGACCTAGAGGAAGGAGAGGGAGCCTGGTGACCTAGAGGAAGGAGAGGGAGCCTGGTGACCTAGAGGAAGGAGAGGGAGCCTGGTGACCTAGAGGAAGGAGAGGGAACCTGGTGACCTAGAGGAAGGAGAGGGAACCTGGTGACCTAGAGGAAGGAGAGGGAACCTGGTGACCTAGAGGAAGGAGAGGGAACCTGGTGACCTAGAGGAAGGAGAGGGAACCTGGTGACCTAGAGGAAGGAGAGGGAACCTGGCGACCTAGAGGAAGAAGAGGGAGCCTGGTGACCTAGAGGAAGGAGAGGGAGCCTGGTGACCTAGAGGAAGAAGAGGGAGCCTGGTGACGTAGAGGAAGAAGAGGGAACCTGGTGACCTAGAGGAAGAAGAGGGAACCTGGTGACCTAGAGGAAGAAGAGGGAGCCTGGTGACCTAGAGGAAGGAGAGGGAACCTGGTGACCTAGAGGAAGAAGAGGGAACCTGGTGACCTAGAGGAAGAAGAGGGAACCTGGTGACCTAGAGGAAGGAGAGGGAGCCTGGTGACCTAGAGGAAGAAGAGGGAACCTGGTGACCTAGAGGAAGGAGAGGGAACCTGGTGACCTAGAGGAAGGAGAGAGAACCTGGTGACCTAGAGGAAGGAGAGGGAGCCTGGTGACGTAGAGGAAGGAGAGGGAGCCTGGTGACCTAGAGGAAGAAGAGGGAACCTGGTGACCTAGAGGAAGGAGAGGGAACCTGGTGACCTAGAGGAAGAAGAGGGAGCCTGGTGACCTAGAGGAAGGAGAGGGGAGCCTGGTGACCTAGAGGAAGGAGAGGGAGCCTGGTGACCTAGAGGAAGGAGAGGGAGCCTGGTGACCTAGAGGAAGAAGAGGGAACCTGGTGACCTAGAGGAAGAAGAGGGAGCCTGGTGACCTAGAGGAAGAAGAGGGAGCCTGGTGACCTAGAGGAAGGAGAGGGAGCCTGGTGACCTAGAGGAAGGAGAGGGAACCTGGTGACCTAGAGGAAGGAGAGAGAACCTGGTGACCTAGAGGAAGGAGAGAGAAACCTGGTGACCTAGAGGAAGGAGAGGGAGCCTGGTGACCTAGAGGAAGGAGAGGGAGCCTGGTGACCTAGAGGAAGGAGAGGGAACCTGGTGACCTAGAGGAAGGAGAGAGAACCTGGTGACCTAGAGGCCGAAGAGGGAACCTGGTGACCTAGAGGAAGGAGAGGGAACCTGGTGACCTAGAGGAAGGAGAGGGAACCTGGTGACCTAGAGGAAGGAGAGGGAACCTGGTGACCTAGAGGAAGGAGAGGGAGCCTGGTGACCTAGAGGAAGGAGAGGGAACCTGGTGACCTAGAGGAAGGAGAGGGAACCTGGTGACCTAGAGGAAGGAGAGGGAGCCTGGTGACCTAGAGGAAGGAGAGGGAACCTGGTGACCTAGAGGAAGGAGAGGGAGCCTGGTGACCTAGAGGAAGGAGAGGGAGCCTGGTGACCTAGAGGAAGGAGAGGGAACCTGGTGACCTAGAGGAAGGAGAGGGAACCTGGTGACCTAGAGGAAGGAGAGGGAGCCTGGTGACCTAGAGGAAGAAGAGGGAGCCTGGTGACCTAGAGGAAGGAGAGGGAGCCTGGTGACGTAGAGGAAGGAGAGGGAGCCTGGTGACCTAGAGGAAGAAGAGGGAGCCTGGTGACCTAGAGGAAGGAGAGGGAGCCTGGTGACCTAGAGGAAGGAGAGGGAACCTGGTGACCTAGAGGAAGAAGAGGGAGCCTGGTGACCTAGAGGAAGGAGAGGGAGCCTGGTGACCTAGAGGAAGGAGAGGGAACCTGGTGACCTAGAGGAAGAAGAGGGAGCCTGGTGACCTAGAGGAAGGAGAGGGAGCCTGGTGACCTAGAGGAAGAAGAGGGAGCCTGGTGACCTAGAGGAAGGAGAGGGAGCCTGGTGACCTAGAGGAAGAAGAGGGAGCCTGGTGACCTAGAGGAAGGAGAGGGAGCCTGGTGACCTAGAGGAAGAAGAGGGAGCCTGGTGACCTAGAGGAAGGAGAGGGAGCCTGGTGACCTAGAGGAAGAAGAGGGAGCCTGGTGACCTAGAGGAAGGAGAGGGAGCCTGGTGACCTAGAGGAAGAAGAGGGAGCCTGGTGACCTAGAGGAAGAAGAGGGAGCCTGGTGACCTAGAGGAAGGAGAGGGAGCCTGGTGACCTAGAGGAAGGAGAGGGAGCCTGGTGACCTAGAGGAAGGAGAGGGAGCCTGGTGACCTAGAGGAAGAAGAGGGAACCTGGTGACCTAGAGGAAGAAGAGGGAGCCTGGTGACCTAGAGGAAGGAGAGGGAGCCTGGTGACCTAGAGGAAGGAGAGGGAACCTGGTGACCTAGAGGAAGGAGAGGGAGCCTGGTGACCTAGAGGAAGGAGAGGGAACCTGGTGACCTAGAGGAAGAAGAGGGAGCCTGGTGACCTAGAGGAAGAAGAGGGAACCTGGTGACCTAGAGGAAGAAGAGGGAGCCTGGTGACCTAGAGGAAGGAGAGGGGAGCCTGGTGACCTAGAGGAAGAAGAGGGAACCTGGTGACCTAGAGGAAGAAGAGGGAGCCTGGTGACCTAGAGGAAGAAGAGGGAGCCTGGTGACCTAGAGGAAGGAGAGGGAACCTGGTGACCTAGAGGAAGAAGAGGGAACCTGGTGACCTAGAGGAAGGAGAGGGAACCTGGTGACCTAGAGGAAGAAGAGGGAACCTGGTGACCTAGAGGAAGGAGAGGGAGCCTGGTGACCTAGAGGAAGGAGAGGGAACCTGGTGACCTAGAGGAAGAAGAGGGAGCCTGGTGACCTAGAGGAAGGAGAGGAAGCCTGGTGACCTAGAGGAAGGAGAGGGAACCTGGTGACCTAGAGGAAGAAGAGGGAACCTGGTGACCTAGAGGAAGGAGAGGGAGCCTGGTGACCTAGAGGAAGGAGAGGGAACCTGGTGACCTAGAGGAAGAAGAGGGAGCCTGGTGACCTAGAGGAAGGAGAGGGAGCCTGGTGACCTAGAGGAAGGAGAGGGAACCTGGTGACCTAGAGGAAGAAGAGGGAGCCTGGTGACCTAGAGGAAGGAGAGGAAGCACACGGGACTGAAACATAAAACAGTCGATTAAAACCACAAACTATCAGGTAGAGGAAAGTTGCCTCAGCGTGAATAGTTCTCTGGGCAATACAGACATACCCTTTACTGAGCCACACACACTCATACACACATAAACACACACTCACTCATACACGCACTCATACACACATAAACACACACACACTCATACACGCACTCATACACACATAAACACACACACACTCATACACGCACTCATAAATACATAAACACACACACACTCATACACACACTCATACACACATAAACACACACACTTATACACACAGACACACACACTGTCCCTCTCACACACACACTGTCCCTCTCACACACACACTGTCCCTCTCACACACACACTGTCCCTCTCACACACACACACTGTCCCTCTCACACACACACTGTCCCTCTCACACACACACACTGTCCTTCTCACACACACACACTGTCCCTCTCACACACACACTGTCCCTCTCACACACACACACTGTCCCTCTCACACACACACTGTCCCTCTCACACACACACTGTCCCTCTCACACACACACTGTCCCTGCGGTGGGACAGACCGACAGCTGGTGCCAATGAGGCTGGTTAGGGGATCCACCTCGGGAAGGGGGAGGGGTGAGAGGGTAACATGACCCTGCTGCTGCGCCCCAAACACTCCCTGGACTGGTCGCTATGCCGACAGGTGGCAAGGCGGACAGGGGGCTGGGTCTCCACAGACATGCAGTCTGACTCACTAAACAGTTGGCATCAGGTACTGAAGACACACACCGAACACACACTCCTATTCACACACACCTATTCACACACCTTACACACACACACCTATTCACACACCGTACACACACCCCTATTCACACACCGTACACACACCCCTATTCACACACCGTACACACACACCGTGCACACACTCCTATTCACACACCATACACACACCCCTATTCACACACCGTACACACACTCCTATTCACACACCATACACAAACCCCTATTCACACACCGTACACACACTCCTATTCACACACCGTACACACACTCCTATTCACACACCGTATCAAAACACACACACCTATTCACCCTATCAAAACTACCTCAGCTCCCTATCAAAACTACCTCAGCTCCTTAGCAAAACTACCTCAGCTCCCTATCAAAACTACCTCAGCTCCTCAGCTCCCTAGCAAAACTAGCTCCCAGCTCCCAGCTCCCTATCAAAACTACCTCAGCTCCCTATCAAAACTACCTCAGCTCCCTATAAAAACTAGCCCCTATCAGCTCCTCCCTATCAAAACTACCTCAGCTCCCTATCAAAACTACCTCAGCTCCTAGCAAAACTACCTCAGCTCCCTATCAAAACTACCTCAGCTCCCTATCAAAACTACCTCAGCTCCTTAGCAAAACTACCTCAGCTCCCTATCAAAACTACCTCAGCTCCCTATCAAAACTACCTCAGCTCCCTATCAAAACTACCTCAGCTCCCTATCAAAACTACCTCAGCTCCCTATCAAAACTACCTCAGCTCCTATAAAACAACTCAGCCTACCAAAACTACCTCAGCTCCCTATCAAAACTACCTCAGCTCCCTATCAAAACTACCTCAGCTCCCTATCAAAACTACCTCAGCTCCCTATCAAAACTACCTCAGCTCCCTATCAAAACTACCTCAGCTCCCTATCAAAACTACCTCAGCTCCCATCAAAACAACCTCAGCTCCCTATCAAAACAACCTCAGCTCCCTATCAAAACAACCTCAGCTCCCTATCAAAACTCAGCTCCCTATCAAAACTACCTCAGCTCCCTATCAAAACTACCTCAGCTCCTTAGCAAAACTACCTCAGCTCCCTATCAAAACTACCTCAGCTCCCTATCAAAACTACCTCAGCTCCCTAAAACTACCTCAGCTCCCTATCAAAACTACCTCAGCTCCCTATCAAACTACCTCAGCTCCCTATCAAAACTACCTCAGCTCCCTATCAAAACTACCTCAGCTCCCTATCAAAACTACCTCAGCTCCCTATCAAAACTACCTCAGCTCCCTATCAAAACTACCTCAGCTCCCTATCAAAACTACCTCAGCTCCCTATCAAAACTACCTCAGCTCCCTATCAAAACTACCTCAGCTCCCTATCAAAACTACCTCAGCTCCCTATCAAAACTACCTCAGCTCCCTATCAAAACTACCTCAGCTCCCTATCAAAAACAACTCCTCAGCTCCCTATCAAAACTACCTCAGCTCCCTATCAAAACTACCTCAGCTCCCTATCAAAACTACCTCAGCTCCCTATCAAAACTACCTCATCAAAACTACCTCAGCTCCCTATCAAAACTACCTCAGCTCCCTATCAAAACTACCTCAGCTCCCTATCAAAACTACCTCAGCTCCCTATCAAAACTACCTCAGCTCCCTATCAAAACTACCTCAGCTCCCTATCAAAACTACCTCAGCTCCCTATCAAAACTACCTCAGCTCCCTATCAAAACTACCTCAGCTCCCTATCAAAACTACCTCAGCTCCCTATCAAAACTACCTCAGCTCCCTATCAAAACTACCTCAGCTCCTCATCAAAAAACTACCTCAGCTCCCTATCAAAACTACCTCAGCTCCCTATCAAAACTACCTCAGCTCCCTATCAAAACTACCTCAGCTCCCTATCAAAACTACCTCAGCTCCCTATCAAAACTACCTCAGCTCCCTATCAAAACTACCTCAGCTCCTATCAAAACTACCTCAGCTCCCTATCAAAACTACCTCAGCTCCCTATCAAAACTACCTCAGCTCCCTATCAAAACTACCTCAGCTCCCTATCAAAACTACCTCAGCTCCTATCAAAACTACCTCAGCTCCCTATCAAAACCTAGCTCCCTATCAAACTACCTCAGCTCCTATCAAACTACCTCCAGCTCCCTATCAAAACTACCTCAGCTCCTATCAAAACTCAGCTCCCTATCAAAACTACCTCAGCTCCCTATCAAAACTACCTCAGCTCCTATCAAAACTATCAGCTCCCTATCAACTACCTCAGCTCCCTATCAAAACTACCTCAGCTCAGCTCCCTATCAAAACTACCTCAGCTCCCTATCAAAACTACCTCAGCTCCCTATCAAAACTCCTCAGCTCCCTATCAAAACTACCTCAGCTCCCTATCAAAACTACCTCAGCTCCCTATCAAAACTACCTCAGCTCCCTATCAAAACTACCTCAGCTCCCTATCAAAACTACCTCAGCTCCCTATCAAAACTACCTCAGCTCCTATCAAAACTACCTCAGCTCCCTATCAAAACTACCTCAGCTCCCTATCAAAACTACCTCAGCTCCCTATCAAAACTACCTCAGCTCTATCAAAACTACCTCAGCTCCCTATCAAAACTACCTCAGCTCCCTATCAAAACTACCTCAGCTCCTATCAAAACAACCTCAGCTCCCTATCAAAACTACCTCAGCTCCCTATCAAAACTACCTCAGCTCCCTATCAAAACTACCTCAGCTCCCTATCAAACTACCTCAGCTCCCTATCAAAACTACCTCAGCTCCCTATCAAAACTACCTCAGCTCCCTATCAAAACTACCTCAGCTCCCTATCAAAACTACCTCAGCTCCCTATCAAAACAACCTCAGCTCCCTATCAAAACTACCTCAGCTCCCTATCAAAACTACCTCAGCTCCCTATCAAAACTACCTCAGCTCCCTATCAAAACTACCTCAGCTCCCTATCAAAACTACCTCAGCTCCCTATCAAAACTACCTCAGCTCCCTATCAAAACTACCTCAGCTCCTATCAAAACTACCTCAGCTCCCTATCAAAACTACCTCAGCTCCCTATCAAAACTACCTCAGCTCCCTATCAAAAGCCTATCAAAAACTACCTCAGCTCCCTATCAAAACTACCTCAGCAAAACCCAGCTCCCTATCAAAACTACCTCAGCTCCCTATCAAAACTACCTCAGCTCCCTATCAAAACTACCTCAGCTCCCTATCAAAACTACCTCAGCTCCCTATCAAAACTACCTCAGCTCCCTATCAAAACTACCTCAGCTCCCTATCAAAACTACCTCAGCTCCCTATCAAAACTACCTCAGCTCCCTATCAAAACTACCTCAGCTCCCTATCAAAACAACCTCAGCTCCCTATCAAAACAACCTCAGCTCCCTATCAAAACTACCTCAGCTCCCTATCAAAACTACCTCAGCTCCTATCAAAACTACCTCAGCTCCTTAGCAAAACTACCTCAGCTCCCTATCAAAACTACCTCAGCTCCCTATCAAAACTACCTCAGCTCCCTATCAAAACTACCTCAGCTCCCTATCAAAACTACCTCAGCTCCCTATCAAAACTACCTCAGCTCCCTATCAAAACTACCTCAGCTCAAACAACCTATCAAAACTAAACCTCCTCTTCACTTAATATGATTGGATGCACAAAACTTTAGTGGTCTGGTTTCACCAGACAATCAGCCAGGACAGAGCAGAGAAAGGAGGGAGGGAGGGAGGGAGGGAGGGAGGGAGGAGGGAGGGAGGGAGGGAGGGAGGGAGGGAGGGAGGGAGGGAGGGAGGGAGGGAGGGAGGGAGGGAGGGAGGGAGGGAGGGCAGAGTTAGAGTAGGACACATGGGAAAGGAGAGAGGGAGGGAGGGAGGGAGGGGAGGGAGGGAGGGAGGGAGGGAGGGAGGGAGGGAGGGAGGGAGGGAGGGAGGGAGGGAGGGAGGGAGGGAGGGAGGGAGGGAGGGAGGGAGGGAGGGAGGGAGGGAGGGAGGGAGGGAGGGAGGGAGGGAGGGAGGGCAGAGTTAGAGTAGGACACATGGGAAAGGAGAGAGGAGGGAAAGAAAGACAAGTGGAACAGGGGAGGGAAGAACGAGAAGGCTTTATTTAGTGAGTGTAACTAGACACTGCTAACGGAAGAAATGACAGAATGGAAGGACCACAGAGTAGAGAGAGAGAGAGGAAAAGACTTACAGAAAATGAAAGAATAACTATCTCTCTCTCTCTCTCTCTCTCTCTTTTGCTCCTCTGTCTCTCTCTCTCTTCTGCTTCTCTCTCTCTCTCTGCCCTCTGCCCTCTCTCTCTTTCTCTCTCTTCTGCCCTCTGCCCTTTCTGCCCTGTTCTGCCCTCTCTCTCTCCCTCTCTCTCCCTTCTCTCTGTCTTCTCTTTCTCTCTCTCTCTCTGCCCTCTGCCCTCTCTCTCTCTCTCTCTCTGCCCTCTGCCCTCTCTCTCTCTCTCTCTCTCTCTGCCCTCTCTCTCTCTCTCTCCCTCTCTCTCCCTCTCTCTCTCTCTCTCTCTCTCTCTCCCTCTCTCTCCCTCTCTCTCTCTCTCTCTCTCTCTCTCTGCTGCAGTTGTATTAATTGCTTTTGAAGAGTTTCAAATATCTTTGCTCAATGTAATTTCTTTGGTGTGAATGTGTGTGTGTCTCAGGCCCAGCCTTGTATCAGTATACAGGGTAATTAGATTTAGCCTCGCACTGGGCAGA